>NW_010396148.1:8327-39234 GCF_000710305.1 Buceros rhinoceros silvestris
ACTTGCGAATAGATCCTCTTCCCTTGGCAAGAGGCAAGCGGCTGTTTTCGTTTGGTTCTGAATGCCGTGAGGGTCACTGGAAATGGGGACTGAAATACATAAATAAGTGCTCCTGATGTCTCCTGGGGGGAGACTCTTCTGAGCGTGAGTTTACATTGCTCGATCTAACAGACAAGTTAAGTTAGAACTTAGAGGTTTGATAGTTTTATTGTTAAAGTCACTGCTCTGTGGTCCAGGTGATCTGCACTGTGGGGTGTGAGACAGAAGACCCGGAACTAATAATTTAGTTGATCTGGGGGAGATGAGATGAAGCCAGCACGGTATATTTGTTGTAGACAACATCTAGCATAGAAAGGTTTTGTATGCAAAACCAAAGCATTTGTAAATTGTTGGAAAATTTTAAATGTGGGAGTCAACGGAAAAAGCAGGTTTTTGTGTTTCAGCTCCGCAGCATTGTGCATCTTGCCATTAGTTACCAACCTGTGCGTTGGCACTCATCCTGGATAACAACCTTCCAGACTTGTGCTGCTGGTCCCCCAGAGGGCAGCGGCTCTTCCCCAGGGACAGGCAGAATGCAGTCAACTTCTCCAGGCTGTGCTCACTAATTGATCTCTGGCTTGTTCGCTTCCAGCAAGGTCACAGAACTGGCAGCTACAAAAAAACAGTATTCTGCAGAAAATTTAAAGGGGAAGAGTAGAAGTACCTAGCATGGAATGGTTTGTTTTTTTAAAATTCTTAAATATTTTTATTTGTCAAATCTCCAGGTTTGCTTCTGCAGAAGTCTGAAACTTGGGAAGAACTGACACCAGCAGTATGTCCATTGTGACCTGTTCCTTCAGCTTACGAGTTATGCCCTATCCTGAAAATTGTTCTGTTCTCTCTTTGTAATTCTACTTCTGTCTCTATTATAACAGGGTATCAGCGTTCTAATTGTAGTTCAGATTCTGTAGTGGCAAAATGATTTCTAAGCAAGTGTAGTGTGATTTTTCTCGAATTCCTGGTTTTGCAGAAGACTGTTCATGCTGTCTGAGAGGCAGCCGTGTGTGTTTTTTCCAAAAGGGCATGAAATCATGAGTGCTGCTTTCTCAGAACTGACTCTCTGATCAATTCAGGCACTTTATTATTTGAAAGGTGATGGAAATTTGGGGTTAAAAAAATCAACAACAAACAAACCTCTACTGTCAGTCTCCAAATGCCACGGTCTGTGTTGCTCATTAAACACCATGCAAGTAGCGCTCACTGTCTTTGTCATTGTTACAGTAATGCCCTTTTTATAATGCTCTGAATGTGGCGGCTGCGCTCAGCAGGTAGCAGCACAATGAGCACGGCCTCTGCTCCAGGGCCACATGCTGTCTGTTATTCCAGTTGAGCCGTTCTCAGGATATGTATGTGTTCGGTTTGGTTTTTTTTTTTACTCTGCATAGCATGCTGCATGTGCCTAGTCCAGCAAAAACATGCGAGAACTGCAAAAAAGATGCATCAGCAAAGCTTTTAAATGCTTTAATACGTGAAATGCAGAGGAGTCTACAAGGTTTGAATAAAGGAAATGGCCCAAACTGCCCAAAGGGCAGACTGAAATACTGGAGGCAGAATTAAGCTGTGCTGCATTATAAGGGGTTTCATGGCTGGTGTGGCAGAGACTGGGAGAGGCTTCTGGTTGACTTGGTGAGACTTTTGTGATCTAAAAATATAGGGACCTTCCCAAAATTTTGTGACGATACAGATCTGTTACAGGAAGAAGCTGGAGCAGCTGATAAAGAGAGATTGGCAGATGGCCACTTTTTCTGGGTCTTTGGAGGGATGCAGAGATCAATGCTGCTGTCATCATTACTTGAGCCTGGATACACTGGTGCTAAGAGCTATGAAAATAGTTAATGAACATTATGAAACATTTGCTTCCGATGAAATCTCACATTAACAAACATTCGTCTTACCTGAACTTTGCCAAATTCCTGCAAATCCTTTCTTTGGCAAATCCCAGGTTTATCGTATTAAATTTGTACATTTGTATTTTTTCAGGCTTCGTGCCCAGTAATGAAGCAAAAGAGGAAAGTGCACTTCCCAACTAACTGATGCAGCACTTGAGGCACCAACCAGGCGATGTACAGTTCTAGATCTAGACCCGTTTCAGGAAACAGAGGAGTGCACATGGGGAACGGGAAACTCAAATATAACTAAGTCTAGGTGTAATAGCGGGATACCGGTTATGGTAACTCCTCATCTACACTGAAATAAGAGGCAAGTGGAGATTTCACAACTCTTTAACTATTGCATAATTGGAAGCATTCTGATTGGAGTGTGTCAGCAGCGATGTCCTGTGACTGGCTCTGAATAGCATTGTGGAGTCGGAGCCTGAGAAGAGAGGAGCAAAGGCTGGGTAACAAATTCGTAGGGAGCAGAAAGAGCCTGTGTATGCCCAAGGTTAGGGATAAACTTATCTCACAGTGTTCAGCTCAGTCCTTCTGTGAAACACCTGCAGATGCGAAATTGTTGGTTCCCTTTCATTTATTTACAGGTCAAATGAATAGTTACTGCTGTATGTATCTATGAGGTTCACAGTGTCATGAAGGATTGTAAAAGATTGCGATACAAAAAGTGGAGAGCATAGACCCAGAAAGGGGAACATTTATGTCTATTTGTGTAGGTCCCCTTGATTTAAAAGATTTTTCTTGTGGCTAGACCTCGCAGCTTGCTCTTGTGTTGGGCAAAGCTGCTGAGGTCATCGGGTCACTCCCTTCCTGGGAAAGGTGTGGCTGTAGAATCAGAGCTGTTGCAGCATCATTAAGGAATAAAATATGAAGCTTCCTCAGAAGTGGGATGATAAGCAAGGTCTCATGAAGCAGAGATGCGGAAGCGTCTGTTTGTAGAATATTGTTTGTTCATGCTGCAAACCAGATCGCAGTGAGTATCATATACTGGGGTTATAGTTGCTCTCAGTTAGCCAGTAATTGAATTATCAGCTGAAGCCTTAAAGAGCAGATACAAAGTCTTTGGCTGAGGGGCGTAGAAGCAAGCCTAATGTGAACATTGCATCAAATCCGTTTTCTGTTCATTGCGAGTGGAAGCAAATAGTTTGGTGGTTCAGAACTTCTTATGCTCTTTCTGTTGCAAAGATGGTGCTGGTGCTTGATGTTGTAGCTCTTGGGCGAGACATGATACCACAGAGAGGGAACAGAGAATGAATGTGTTAAATTGTCATGAACCTGTGAGCTAATGAGTTGATTTGGTACTGTTGATTCTACTAGAACTCAAAGTGATTAATTGAATAAATGTTTAAGTTTGAATCTTTAATTTGTCTATAAATATGTATAGTAATTAACGAGGAGGCAAGAAGTAATCTCGAGAGTCACCTTGGGCACAGAATAAGCATGCACGGTGCATTCTTGGAAGCCAGAAATGTCATTATGGCATCTAACCTCTGCCACCAAGTGGCAGTTAGTTTCCACTGCCCAGCGCTGGCCCCATTCGAGGAGGTCTGGCTGCTCAGCAGCAGGCCAGCGCTGCCACTGTTCCGAGGGAAGGTCATTGTGCCTCAGGGAAAGACAAAAGCACAAATACGCTTTATGCAAAATCAGACCTGGAGTTTCAGAAGATTTCCCAAACGTCGCTCTGCATGTGTGACTCTGGAGCTGCAGCTGACAGCTCCTGTTTTCTGCTTGAAACTTAGCTTTGGGGAGCAGTGTTTGGTGTTGTGCCCGGTGCAAGGTAAGGACCCTAAAGAGGTGGGGAGCAGAAGGTGGAGGTATGTTTCCTGTTGATGTCTGACGGTTGAAACAGGTGAGGACAGACCAACCTGTAAAACTCTCAGAAGATTAATGATTTATCTACTACCGCTTCTCTAAAAAGTCTTCATTTATATATAATACACAACTATGTGTTTAAAATGAAGAACATAAAATTGAAAACAAAAGCAAAAGGAAAGAAGAGAATGGAATGAAGGATGGAATGTGGGAGTCGATGTGCTGATGGATTTTTTGTTTATGTGTACGTTTATTAAAGATCCTTAGAGGCAGCAGTGGCAGAACTTGCTGTCATGATTAAGGCAGGTGGTGTCACTACTGTGTGTAGTCGTAGCATGACAACACAAAAAAAGGTTGACTTTTGTTTCCAAGTGACATTACAGCTAGATTATGTGACATTATAAGAGTTGATTCATTTCTGTGCCTCACAACAATGGTGGAGGTGTAAATACTGCATTGGAATAGCGAAACCAGTCATACTTTTAAGAGAACAGTGAAATTGCTCATGAGATCGAGTCCCAGAATAATCTGAATGGTTCTGGGACTTGCCATACATCACAAAACCCTTGACTAATATGAAAGGCAAGATGTGTGTTCTGTGTTTCAACACGCCCCATTAAATCAGTTAGGCCTTACAGGCTTATAGATTTAAAGTTCCTCTGTGTTGTATTATCCTTCAGGGGTATTTGGGCTCAGTAAGAGCATAGCAGGAGACAGGAGAAAGTTTTTGCTCGCCAGCAACATAAATGTATGCTTCTGAGGGAATTTCTTAGGCACAGGGGACAACTTCTTGCAGTGAGGATCTGTGTTTCAACACCCCCCATTAAATCAGTTAGGCCTTACAGGCTTATAGATTTAAAGTTCCTCTGTGTTGTATTATCCTTCAGGGGTATTTGGGCTCAGTAAGAGCATAGCAGGAGACAGGAGAAAGTTTTTGCTCGCCAGCAACATAAATGTATGCTTCTGAGGGAATTTCTTAGGCACAGGGGACAACTTCTTGCAGTGAGGATGGGTGTGCGGAGTCTCTGGCAGTTAGAGGATTCTGTTAAACTGGAGCGAACCTGTTGTTCATGTCTTACCCTGGGTGAGGAAATGCTATTGCGCAGTGCTGCTGCTTTCCACCAAATTCCTGTATGCCCTCTGATCCATCCATAATTCAGCTGCAATGCATAATTGAAGGACTATAAAGCCACACTTGCTTGAATTCCTTTGGTGAGCCAGAGATGTATTTGCCTTGTCTGTGCTTTTGCTTCACCTTTTTCTGTAGTTCATTGAAGCAGTGGGGACCACAGCCTGATTAGTCGGGAGCTACTGAGAACCATGACCAACACACTAATCAGTAGTAACTGATGGGCAGGATTAGTAACTGATGGGCAGGATTAGTATTATATTGGAAAAAGGAATAACTATATAACAAAGTCTAATTAATTTGCAGATGATAGAAAATACCAACGTGTTCTGCAGATAGTCACTTCCTCTGTTAGCAGTGGGAACAGTATCTGTGGAGCAAACCAGTGTGTGTAACATCTGGTTTCTCATACAGGTCTGCAACAAAGAGTGGCCTACACAGGGATTAAAAAGGGGTGGGGTGGGGGTGGGGGTGGAAATCAGTCTTACATCTAGAACTTTCTCACTGTTCTTTTCTTTCTGGATTTCTTTTCTTCAGAGTGATAGTTAGTGACTGGATCACGTGATAGTATTTCCAGTACTTCCAGTGCTGTAATGTGCTCTGCGTGGAAAACATTTCTTAGGTGCCCTGGGCCTTTCTGTTTCAAACATTGGGCATGTAACATTTTATATATTTAATCACCATCAAGCAGAGCATTTGGATATAAGCTGTTTAGAGCGACTGTCTGTGCTCTTGCAACCCACTCAGGGCCCTGAGGGAGACCTGTGAACAGAAAGAAGTCTCAGATTACTCTGAGCGATTCATTATTGCCAAATACTTTAGTTTGTTATGGCTGCTGAGTTATGGGATGGAGAAGTACTGGGAAGATCTGCTCAGAGAAGATTGTGTTAAAAAAGATCTGTTCAGAGAATCGGGAAGGTGTTCAGGAAAATGTTGCTTTGCTCTGAGCACCAGAACTGTGAAGAAAACATAACTTATGTTAAGCATGAAGTAGAAATCAGTATCTGAAATATCGCTCAAAAACCGACTTGAAAACTATCATCCTTTTACAGCTCATGGCAGAAAGAGCCTCTTCTGCAGTTGAACAAGTTACCATTTTCAGCAGTTTAATGAAGGACCTGGCAAAAAGCTGAACTGTAACATTTCCAAACCTACTTTTCATAGATAAAAGTGTGCCCCTCAAAGTTAAGCCTTGCAAGCACGTTTTGTGATGGGGGCACATAGTCTTCAATAGTCCATATTAAGCCTGTTCCATTACCTGTTGATAATATTTAGTTCCTTCCACTTAGGGGATGTTTTCTCTTCTGTACTTTCCACCTTTTTTTCCCCTACTTGTTCATGGAAGCAACCAACCAAAAGCATCGCTCTATCACTTGACACCCCTCCAGCTCTCCATTACTCAGAACTGGCGTGACTACTCCTGTACACAGGCTCATGGCAGGGCTGATCGCGGCACCAGGCCATCACTCCTCTCGTGCTGTCTGCAGTCATCGCCTGCCCGGTTCTGTACCCGGCCTTGCTCCATGGTGTGGATACCCAGGCCGTCCCTGGGGACCTTCTGTCTCTGAGGTGAAGAACCTGTGCTTATCCCAGCCTGTAGTAATTGAGGTGTTGTTCTGGCAGATCGTTACAAACAGGGTTTCACAGCGTGATAATCTCCAGCAGAAGGACTCTCACTTTGTTCTTTTTTTTCTTGTTACACTTTGCTTATGACACCTCCATCTGCTGTTCTGTACTTGTATCATTGCTGTGAAAAAATAGAATTCAACCACTTCTTTTCTTCTCTATAAAGACAGGTCAGGTGACATAAAAGTTCCTTCAAAGCTTGCATCATCTAGTGTTTTTAACTCACTGTGCAGGTGTTACTCAGGACTTATTCCCTCTCTCCATAGGTTTTCTGGCCTTTGGCAATCTCGCAGTTGTCACAACCTGCTGAAATGTGGGAGGCCTGAGCTTCCTAGCAGCATGCTCTCTGGGGGCCTAAACTAAAGCCTGCTGTAATTGCAGGCTGTTGTTAATTACTTCACTGGGCTATCAGTCTGGCAAGTTGAGAAGACATAGTAACTATCAGTCTCTGCCTTCTCCTGGTGCTTTGACAGCTGCCTGTTGTCCCATGAATACCTGAAAACTTGTTACTTTTAATTTTGCCATTTAAATATCTCTGCTTTGTGTTCCACAAGCTAAAGCTGCATCTTTGATGTGATCCCTGTGCTCTCCAACTCCTCCCCTAGCTCTTCACAGGAACTCAGTCTCCTCTAGGCTCCGTGCAGCATGGGAGCACACAAAATCCTGGCTGGGCTTGGAACTTTGGAGGCTCACTTCTAGCTGCTGAAATTACGGGTTTGTGCAGTCTGAATGGAAGAACTGGCTTAGCCTCCTCACAGACACACACAAATAAATGATTTATGCTTCTACCTTATGTGGTGGAGTCCCAAACCAGCTTTTTACTGGTTTCTTTTCCTTCATCCCCACTTCTTTCTCCCATTTTTTCCAGTTATCCTGTAGAGAAACAAGCTGGGTAGCAATGAGAAAATGCACAGGCTGAGTGCTTCTCTTTTGTCAACAGGTTATTTATCTCTTAAATGCTTGTTTTACTTCTTGTGCCTGTTTTTAAGTAAGATCCCTTGCAGATGAAAGGTCCAGTGTTCAGAAACAGCGACTGAACAATGTACAGAAAAAGCCCTTTCTGTAGCTGTGAATTTGTACTGCATCTCCCTGGGTCTCAGTTCTTCAGCAGCGGATACTAATCTTAATGATTCTGCTCTGATGGGGAATTTTGAGTATGTATTCTGTTTTCCAGAGAGGATCCTTAAAGAGTGTGATGTGGATTGTGGAATATTTTACTTCTCATGTAGCTGCCTGTAATTGGTTTTGAGCTGCCTTTTACCTCAGCAATTCACATTAGTTTAAGCACTTGCAATTGCTGAGTTAATATTCCTGATGATGTTAACAACATCTGTTTGGGGAGTTACTGCATTTGCAGAGCAGAGGGGGAGTGCTCTCTGGTGGAACTGCTGATGAGTAACTGCGGAGCAGAGTTATCTCCTAACCCTGTGGAAGTGCAACCGCAACAGCATCACTAAGCACGTCCTCATCCAAGTGGGGTTGTGTGACATGAATGAAGGTTTTGTAGTGAGGGATGGGCATTTCTGTTATGTTTAGCACAGGGTAGTCTACACCCTCTTCCTCAGCACTCTAATTTGCAACAACTTGTAAGTTTTTCTTGTCATAATTGCTTTTGTGCCTTCTTAACTGTGATTCGCTCTGCCAGTATATACGACGACTGTTCCCTGTTGCATTCAATGTTAGCGATGTTTCGGTTTGGTTTTCGGTACAAGAATATATTTTCTTTTCCGTTTGGTGGTGGTATCATGGGCCACAAAGGGGGAGGTCACTGAGGGCCGAGTCAGTCTCTCTTTCTGCATTCTCACTTGCATACTCTGTAGCTGCTGGTCTCGTAGGCTGGTCCTGAGGCAGGATTCCTTTTCTTCTGGAAAGGCACTGTGCTGGGGAAGGAGAGGCCCCGTTTTCTGTCCGTACTACCCTGAAAGCAGTCCATGGCTGTGTTATTGCTGTGGAGCAGCGTAATTCAGAGCATTATGTGAAAAGTGTAATGGTCAGAGGAGGCACAGTAACAGCTCCATCAAATATTGATAAAGCAGGATTATTAATTAGAGCAGGGGTGTAGGATTAAAGTGTCCCTGGAGTTTCATTCCCCGTTTGATGTGAGAGTGTGGTTTTGCGGTCAGAGAATGGGAAGCTTGGGACAACTGGAATATTTTCTCATCTCTTGAATGTGTTTGCTTGATGTCCTCAGTGGTTCAGTGTACTGACCAGAGTTTGTGGAATTTTGCGACGCTCCTATGGTGGCACTGCTGAGAGTGAACTTTATAAGGATCTTGCTGTCAGTGTGCCTTAGTCCATTTTGTAGCTCATAAAACAGAAGAACTCCTCTGAACAAGCTGATAATATTTGCAGTCTGGTTGTCCTGGAGTCTCGTCCACCTTCAGAGAGCTCCCTGCTTTGTGCGGTGGTGAAAACACTGGATCAGGACTACAGAGGAGAGAGTGTATGCTGTTGGACCGATTGGACCTCTAGTGCAGAGTGGAGGATAAGGTTTTGCTTTTGATGGTGTATATAGTCCTGGACTACACAGATATCAAAGCAAAGAGAATTAATTGAATTTCCCAGTTACACAACCCTTGCTTAAAAAGGAGCTTTCAAATGTCTCGCACTTGAAAAAGACACTGCAGGTTAGAAATGAGATTCCCTTTTAGAACAAAGCCCTGATCTGCATTACTAATAACAGCTGAGGTCATTAAAATAGAAAGAATTTCCCTTTGAATTTCTTTTGAACAGTATCTGCATTCTCTGCATCACTGGTGGTAGTTTTTCTTTTCCCACCGTTTTGATCTACCAGGACAGTGCAGTAAGGATTTGTTTTCCTCTTTAGGTTCTTCCTGATTCTAATGTTCTACCTAGAGGAAGGGGTTTAGACCTTGTACATCCACATGAGTTCTGTAAATTCTTTCTTTTATTCTGATGCACAAAGTGCATGTTCTTGGCACCCCTCAGTACGTGTCCGTTTGTGCAGCAGCGTTTTAACATTCGCTGTGTGCCCCAAGGCTTTTTTAACTGATACGACTCGCCGATCTAAAGCACCTTCTCTTTTTTTTTTTTTCTTTCCCTCCTTTTGAGTGTTTCCTTGCTCTCTAGAGCCATTAGATGTTCTGGCTATGCACTTCAGGAGATCAATATGCTTTTGGTATTCAGCAGCATTATTATTCTGAGACTGTACGACTAGTATGTATTCATCCTATTAACATCTGCTCAAAATTCCCAACATCCCACCACAGCTAACAGAGAATGACCGCTTTGTCCTTGGTCAGGCTCCGTGGATCAGATGCCTGACACCTGGCTCATTGTTGCAAGATTCTGTTTCACTCTTTACTTTGTTTTGACCTTATTTCACCTCTGGAGGCTCCGTTCCAGCTGAAGGTGGATGGATGAATCGGGAAGCACTGTGACAATTGCTGCCGTGGCAATTCCTGTGTGCTACTGCCCAAAGAAGTTGCTTGGTTCCTGAATTGCTAGGAACCTGTTCTGACCTAGCAGTGAGTTTCTATCAGCCCTCGAGGATGTGCTTGTAGTTGAAGTACCATTCCTGTAAAGCAGTAGAAAAAGACAAGAGTCTGCTGGGCAGAATCAGCAAACTGCTGTCCCTTCTGGCTAATGTAACGGTGGATTATGAGCTTTAGAGTCATGGAAAGAGAGTGTACAGTGGCTTGGACTTGAGCATTAACTCCAGTGGTGTTAACTCCAGATGTCTCGTGGTGGGAATACAAAGTGTCAGCTGTATGATGTGGCCAGTGGCTGAGAAAGTCACCGGCGTGTGAACCTGAGATGCTAGAAGGAGCTGGACGATATCCCCAGCTTGTGGTTCAGGAAATTGAACATAGGGCTGGTTTTGTACGGTTGTACCTTGTCTTCATATTGACAAATGTGTCTGTTCAGTTACCTGGGTTAGATTTGGAGGCAATAGGAGTATTTCTTGAACGGAGTGTTCCTTAAGGGACAAATGCCCCAAAAGGAGCCCCACATCTTTGGCTTCTTGGAGCCAAGTGTCCTCAACATTTGGCACACCGGTGGTCTGCATCCATTTTCCTGTCCGTCCTCTACTGTGGTTAGAATGCCCAGTTGTTCCCAGAGGCCTCGTCACAGAGCAGACACACATGAAGTCTGTGCAGGACCTCAGAGATCACGTCTGGAAGGGAACTGAGGCAGAGCTTGCTGATTTACGCAGCATTCAAAGGGCCAGATAGATGCCAGATACCAGAGTTTGAGGCCAGACTGTGCTTCGGAACACACAGCTCGCATGGTGCGGTTAGATGTGTCTGGTTTTTAGAGCCATTTGGGGCCTTTTCCAAAATTCCCTTTTCTTTGGCCTTCACAGAGTGCACACTCTGGCATTACAAGGTTCCTTTCACCCAGGCTCTGCTGCAGGGCACAGCTCCCTTATTTTGGCTCTGATCACATCCTGTGGTTCTGGCTGAGCATTTCGCTGCTCTCCCGAAGCCCGCTGAGCGCCCCGGGCACTGGCAGGCAGTTGCAGCAAACACGCCGCTTCAGCAGGTTGCCTTTCTGGGGGCCATTTGGGCTGGCGGGTCAGAGAGTGGCCAGGCACTGTCCTCCGGTGGCAGGAGCAGCTCCCACGGAGCGGGGATGGCCGGCCTGGAAAGGGGCATGTACTGGCGGCTCGGATCGTTCTGGCAAGTACAACAGCAAAAAGGCCCCTCCACAGTCAACATAACCTCAAACACTGTTAGATCCCGGCAATGTACTGGACACATCCTTCTTCTTGCTATAACGTTTTACTGCAGAAAATCTTGCCTGAGACCTTTTTTTACACTGTTAGCTGATGAACATTCTCATCTTCCCATCTGCCAGAAGAGGCCCCTTGGAGGGGATTCACCTCCACCCAGGCAGCTGTAAGCAGTGGAAGAGGATCAAAGGGGCTTACAGCTGACCTGCAGCACTCCAGCAGGGTCTCGGATAGATCAAAGGGGACAGAGATGGCCAGAGCCTGGCTTCTGAGACGTCCCTCAGAGAGAACTTGGCAGAAGTATGGCCCTACCTTCACTGCAGCCTAGTCTGCTATGTGGTGAGTGACCCTAGCTGCTGAGGGGAAGCTGTAGGTTCTGCACATGTGAGGATACCCTTGTTACGGTTCAGACAGTTTGCTCTTTTTGGAATGAGGCATGTAACGAAGATCTCTGCAGACAAGTACGGGAGTCTTCTGAGAGACTTCTGGTGACGGCGATTAGAGAAAGTTCTGCTTAAGACGCCATTTACCTGTAGAAGTGATAGTCTTTTAAGAGGACCGGGCATTGTCCCATTTTCTCACCGAGGTAATGTTGGCTGGTTGTAGCTGTATGACATAAATCCTGCCTCTGCCTCTGATGCAGCCCAGGCACGAGGCTCGGTCGCCACGGGATGGCGCCTGATGGCCGGGCTTGGCGGCTGCCGGTGCGGCAGGATTCCAGCCCAAACCCACGCCTGTGGGATGTGTACGCTACATTCAGGCTTACCTGCGCAGGTATTTCTTATGAAATTCTTATAAATAAATGTTCATTCTGCCTTTGCCCTCTTGGACGGCCAACCCTCTTCTTCCTCAATGCTACAGTGCCATCCGGAATTGAGTATCGTGCTCCGGGAAGATGAGTCTGGTCAGAACTGACCATCCCATGCACGGCTCTACCAAGTCACTGCGTAGCAGGACACGGCAGCCTTTCTGCTGTGGCTTGTCATGCCGACTGTTTCATTGCCATTACCGAGGACTGACCACTGTCAGATGCTCAGGCAGCATCGTTTCCTTGCCAGCAGCTCTGATTAGCAGTGGTAGGAAACTTAAAGTTATTGTGTCTGACAAGTGCAGTTAGGATGTCTTGAGACTGGAAATTTTGTGTGATTTTTGTCAGATTTTAATTGCAACTTTAAAGTTGTGACTCGCAGGCGAAGCTCTTCCTTGGCTCTTCTGATGTGCGGATGGTGCGGTAGGTCGCGCAGTCCTGCAGCGATTCAGGAGGTGTCTCGTTGCATTGGTTTGGCAGCTCTAGCAATAACGTGACTTTCTCTTCAGCTCCCCCGTTGTCGCACTGTGGCTTTTGCTTGAATTTGCGCCGTGCAGGAGGGACATCTAGTGGCCAGACGGAAAAGGTGACAGTGCGGGTCGGGAGCGGTAACTTCGGTCCTTACAAGAAGGAGCAAATTCCGAGTTAGGCTTCCAAGAAGTCTCAAGCCTTACATCACCAAACTGTGTGTGAACTTTTGAGTTTGCAAAATTGGCCTCTTGAGTCTGTAGGCTTGAAATTCCAAAACCTGAACTTTTTAAAACCATACCTGGCACTTTTCTGCAGTACTTGAGAGCAGAAGAGTGGACTGAAGCAGCCGGTTTTTTTGCATGCTGTTTTTGAGTGGAACTCTTAGTTTGTTTCTCAACTAGCTGAACTTCCAAAGTTTAGAGTCTGCAGCCACTGTTAGTATGGCCCTCTTTGTGGCTGTACCTAATAACCTTCAGAGGACAAAGCTGGAGAAAAAATCAGCAGGTTTTGGTTCTGTTAGCTCACAGTGTTCAGTTCAGAAAAGTAGATTTGTGTTTGGTGGGGAGGTTGAGGAGCAGCAAGAAGGGATGGTGAGGCTCTCCTCTGAGGCAGCTACAGCACATGCATGTGACAGCAGACAGCAATGCCTTTGTTCTTAGCAGCGTCTCTCTGTGATATTGAACGTCATCACAGGTCTTCTAAGCTCTAGTATCCCGGCTGAAATGTTAGGGTTATTTTAAGTCCTGTGTGAGGAAAGATTGTGAAACTCACGGCAGCATTGATTGTTGTTTGAATGGAAGTGCAGACTGTTTTGCTTAGGTCCTTTGCTGTGCAGTTCCTTCTGAGCTGTTTGTTGAAAAATGCATAGGATTGTTTTGTGAAGAGTATTTAAAAAAAATAGAATGAGAAGACAGAAAGGTTCTGCTGAGTACCCCAGAGCCCCTCTCTCTCTTTGCTCTTAATCCCGCTTGCCTACTGCTGCCCCATTTTCATGGCATGCATTTCCGGCTTGCAAAGTGTCCTGCCCCTGGCTGAGAATAGAAGCCCTGCTGTTCCGCTGTCCTTAAGTCTCTGTAATGAGGGTTACACAGAGGAAAGCAGCCGTGTCCTTTGGCTCTAGTTTTAATACTATGTTAAAGAGCAGATTATACTGACGTTGGATTGCAGCAACGAGGAGGTAGCACAAACCATGACCAGTTTGGGGAAGGCTTTAGCAAGGATGACTAAGGACTTGGAGCTTATGCTTTAGATAACAAATCCAGCCAGTTGTGCTCCTTCTTTGGAAATGTAGTCAGGCCTAACAACTCAGGACCTTAAAGGAGTTGCGTTAGGGTCCTTTAATTGGACTAAGCTGGTTAATACTCGCATTGGTGTTCCTGTGCCCAAGGGTCCAGCACGGAAATGGTCGGTCATTTATGCTGGCAAAATCTCATAAAATTGCAACCATGCATGCTGAAAAATTAAATTCTAATATCCTCGTAGGTAGGCCCTGGACTAAGGTGCTTTAGTTATTATAAGGAAGTTGGTTGTCTTCACCTATGGGTTTCAAGTAAAGCTAAAGGAGCCATAAGTCTCAGCAGACCACTTGGAAGTGCTAGCAGTTAGCAGAGGTCATCGAGAACAGAAGGTCCTTTTTGTCAAGAGGATCATCCCTCCTAACCTGCTCCAACCCCAGAACTCAGGGTCTGTGCGTTCTGGCAACAGTACGGGGTAAGAATGTCACCTCTGCCTGTGGAGTATTTTGGCCGAGAACCATATACTGCTGCCATTTCCCGGCTTGCTCAAGTCCAAACCCTTATGTGACAAATGTGTGAAATGGTACCTTCAAAAAGGTGCCATTCGTGGCGTTCCTGCAGGTGTAATATTATTGATGTACTGGCCATGTTGGCCGGTCAGTTTGAACCCATCAGCCTCTGCTAAACTGTTTTGCCCTTTTTGGAGTCTAGCTAGTGTGTCCCAATGCTTTGGTAGCTGATGGCTCTGTCAGGGAGATGTGCCACAGGCCACACAGCACAGCAGTAGCAGCAGAGCTGCATGAGACCTGAGCCTCTGTGAAGGACCTCTGCTTCCTTACGTGTGGGGATTTGGTACACTAATTCTGTTCTGTGAAAGCTCAGCATGCCCTTCAGATGAGCCAGAAATGACTGTGGGTAGTTGTGGGAGTGGCTGCATTCAGGGGAGGAAGAACAGTGGTCTCTCGCAGTGTTAATTGTGCGATGGATTCATAGCTATTTGCTTTGCTTTGGAAAAGGTGAGTTGACAGGAGGATAATTCCTGCAGGTGAGGCAAAAAATTTCTGAGCAGAAAGATTCTGCACATGTCAGTGTTTGGTTACATCCCCTGACAGCAACACAAGAGTCTAAAGAAAGAGAAATGAGTTCCAGATGGTTGTGGTAACTGGCAAGAAACTAATACTGGGGCTGATCTTGAGAAAACAGACTGAAGACCCCAGAGATGAAAGTGGGGGCAGGGTGGTCCAGATAAGGTTGATAACACATGATACATCATCTCTGGAGCATTCCAAGGCACAGTAGTGAGATGAACCATTTGTTCCTGGATTGCAGCGTTTCGGTGGTGAAAAGGCTCTTGTTGCACCCGTTGTGCGCTGAAGGGGAAAGCGATGCGGTAGATGTCCCATGGCCCTGCACGTGGCCCAGCAGCCTCTCCCCGCTCTGCAAGGATGCCGAGACACCTGAATTCCTCCGGGCAGGATTGCTGCTGCTTTCATCATGTGCAGCCTAGGTCTGTGTGCCAATTCCTTGCTATCTTGCATGTTTCTTGTTTAAATTAGGAACTTGTATGGCATCTTACCTGCCTTCTATTTCTAGTTGTCAGTGGAAGGGTGGGGCAATGTACGTAATTCTCATTACAGTTAATTTTAATCCAATTGTGATGTGGATTTAGAGGTACTTAGTCGGTCACAGCTGAGTGTGGGCTCTGTCTTATTCCAGTCACTCTCCTAAAACAGTCAACACTGATAATTTTTTCCACTTTTACAACTATACACATGCACCTGATGGTGTTGATGTGACTTGATGCTCATGTTATGCAGATACTTCTCCTGTTGATCTCTACAACTGTTCCTTAGTTGGGAAGTTGGGAAGAGGATATACGTATGTCTTGTGGGTTCACACATCTCATGACGTATACAGCAGTACTGACTCAGTGGACTAACTCTGCTCTCTGGGACTAATGGTGTGCTCTTTCTCTTTGACCAAAACAGCCTCTGACAGAAAATTGTGATTGATCCTTGTCTGGAATTTGCTCGTAAACATGAGCTGATGCAGAAGCCTGCCTCGTAGAAATTATCCCTGGCCACCTCCGTCCCCGAGCCATTCTGAGCCCCTGTCACAGCTAGAGAAGAGATAGCAGTTTGTTTTCTTCATTATATCGGGGCAGTTCAAAAACCAGCAAGCAAAAACCCACAGAGGGTCCCTTTTCCTTTTCGCTTTGTCCGGAGACTCTCCCAGTTCCTCAGGCTCTTACCACCTTTGACAGCCGGGGGTTTCCAGGGGCCTGTGAGCCTGGCTGCTGCGCCTGGGAATCCAGCTGGCTTCGCCCTGCGCAGTTCAATCCGTGCGCTCCAGGCAGCGTTTTCTCTTTGTTCCAGGGACACGAGTGAAGCTTTGGAGAGTGGACAGGGACTCTGTCCACTCCGTTAGTGCTAGTCCCCAGCGCGGCGGAGCGTGGAGCCAGTGCCCCTGCTAGAGAGACTTCTCCACAGTCCGTGATGTGGGGAGAGCTGGTGTGTGCTCCTTTCCAACGGCTGCTTCTCCCCAGAGGTTTTTAGAACAACCACTCTTAGACTTGTCATGGAATTAAAGAAAACTACCTCCAGGGCATACAATGCTGCTCTCCTGCTGCCACTTTTCCTCTTGTTTTGGGGTAAGTTTTTGTCTTCTGTGCCTGATTCTTAAACCAGCTACTATGCAGTAACTTTGGATCAAATCCGAAATCTGCCCTCATATCACAAAGGTGACTGAACAAAGTGTCACTGGGTCTCACGGTTAGATTTGAAGCCTGCAAACTTCTTGTCTGGAAGGTAAACAGGCATTTCATTCTAGATAGGTTTTTCCTTCTGTTTATTTCTTATCTCCTGTTGTCTTTCTCCCTGTGCACGTGTGTGTATGCATTTATTCACAACAGCTAAAAGGGTGTGCACTTTCTTGTAATTAAATATTCAGCTCTTATAGTAACCATTTTCTCCATTGAAAAGTTCTGAATTTTATGATTGTGCCCATACAGAGGAAAAGCAGAACTTTATTTCCTTTCTATCCATTTAGAAATACATGTAGGCAAAAGAGAAGTGTACCTAGGAGAGTATATACTGGGATTCCTCAAGTTCACCTGAACATGTCTTTGGGCTCCAAAACTCATCCTTGTATACAATTGCTTATACTCCCTGGAAATTAGATTTCTCCGTTTCGTCTGGAATGGGTGCCTGGAAGTCTGCTGGGCCTAGACATCTGTGTTGGTCATCTAGGGATTATAAGGTCGTGTTAGGAACATGTCCTTTTACTGGAAAGTATGATTGGGATTGAACCTGCCTCCTCATCCTGTCCTCGGCACTGCCAGTCCAGGAGCCACATATAAAAGTCCTGTTTGGTTTCCACTGAGCTAGGGCAGGAATGATCAATAACATGGAGAGCATGCAGATAATACAAAGTGCCTTTTCTCTGCTGAATGCTGCATTTGGCATTTTCTCACATTGGTGGGTGATGTTTATGTACTTAAGGAGAGTTGGAGAAAGTTTTCAGCATTTACTTGGACTCCCCAACAGTTTTTCTTGCGTCTGAAGCCTCACTAAATTTCCTTTGCTCTGATCACCTCAGACTATGAGTATGAAAATCAAAATGTATTTTGATTTTTGTCTGGTTTGGGTTTTTTTTTCTCTTCCTTGTACAAGCTTCTTTGTCTGGTGCCTTCACGCGAAGTGCCTGGAATTCCTCTGGCCACAGGGAAGCAGCAGGACTGTCTTTTGTATCTAGTAACCATAGCTACTGGTTTGGAGTGTGAAGCAATTACGGTGGCTTTGTATTGTGCAGAAGAAAGGCCGGTTGCATGCACCGTGTTGCTCTGTGTGCAGCTGCCAGAGAGCTGGCATGTTTCTGTGGATCCGTGCTGTTTCACCATGGCACTGATAGCTTTTCGCTCTCAGGTAAAGCTCTTCTGGAGCACTGATTTACTGAGAATGTGGTTTTCTCGCAGGGTGCAGGTGGTGACACATCTCAGTATACACTCAGCAAAGCGGGGGTGTACCCAAGGGAAGCGGTGATTTCCATTGTCCTTCCACCTGCTTGGATTTGGCAAGGGGAGTTCTTCCAGGTTTTATCTGTAGGGAATGGTCATATTTATGTGGCACTTGTAGAATTTTAAGGTCATAAGGAAATTCCTTTTCTTGCCCTTGTGAGGCTTGTGACTACTTTTTTCTTTCCAATTGACTAAATGTCATTGAAGCACAGAGTGGCTAAGTTATTTGTTAGAGATTTTTATACTGATTAGCCAGATGGCCCGTTGCACGCTGTAACCACAAGACCGTTCTGCAGCCAGATCCACGCAGTCTCCAATTGTTTAAAACAAGCTCCAGAGGGACAGTGGTGCAGACTCTGCCTGTGACCCCGGATCTGCTGCTGCTGTCTGTGATGGGCAAAATGCCTCTCATCTTAATATGTTCCGAAGGAGACTTCGGAGTGGAGGGCAGAGTGAGTGTTTGTTCCCACAACTCTAGCCAGCAATGGGCACAGTAATTCACATACCTTTGTCCTGGAAAACTCTTTGGACACCTGTTGAGAGAGAACATGTGCAGACCCACCTTATTTCTGGCAGTTTGTGACCCACTCTAATGCAAGCTCTTGAGATTAGCTCGGACACTGGGACAGTTTAAATCCTGCTGGCTTCAAAGCTGGAAACAAATGCATGCAATCTTTTCAGTTGCTTTGTCGACCGTCAGTATATTTAAATAAGAATTGGAAATTAAAGCTTGTGACTTAGTCAGGTTAACTGAATACACAGGAAACCCCCAGTCTCAGTGTTTGATCTGTGGAAATGGCTGAGAGATCAGAGACTCTGTAAACCATGAAGGTCAGCTTGGAGGAGTGTCTGTTAAGGGAGAATACTGAGGTGTCATAAGCACGGAAGATCAAAGAGTTATGGTGGCGATATAAGCAATACATACTATCATAAAACATGGACTCGTAGCTCCTGTCGGTAGAGACATGATGATAGGAGTTACATCTTCCAGTCTGCATTAAAACAGTGCGCAGATAATGAAAGCAAGCTGGCTGGCTGCTTGTTAACTGCGGGTTAACAGTAAGTTCAATTCCCCAAAGTGGTATTTCTGATTAATGCTGTTAGTGCCTCTGACCATAATATTGGCACTGCTCAGCCCTGTGGATTGCTGCCCACCGTTTGGCACCATTCAGCAATTCACTGGGCAAGCTGGGTGGGAGAGAGCCAGGAATCAGTATCCTGCTTCTTTGAGGGGGTAAATATTCTGCATATTTCACAAGGGGAAACTGACCCTCATCTTATACCTGTGATAATGAAAGTCTAGTGGTCTAGGCCTTTTCAAACTCTTTATTAATATTTTACACTAGTAGACTGTCTACATACCTCTGTCATGAAAAAAGCTCTGTCAGACCACAAACCTAGGGTGCAAATGTTGTGGTCTGGAACTTCTCGGTCTCTACTAACAAAGAAAACCCAACAATGTCAGAAGTAGGCTGGGAAGTGGTGAACACACAATATCTGTGTAAAAAGTTGGATAGGACAAACTGCAATGTGAACTGTGTGCAGGGACTGTGCTAGAGGTTTGTAAATGACTATCCAAACCGGTAGTTGGCCGAGTAACATTTCTCCCTTCTATACTACTTGCACAACAATTAAAAAAAAAATTAAATAGTTGCTATGGAAAGAAAAATGGAGAAGGGAGAACTAGACTCGGCACCAGGATCTTGAGGGGAATTGAATGGTGACATCACCTGAGCATGAGACCCAGAAATTCAGATGAAAGCTGATGGGAGGTTGAGCAGCTGGTAGGTGGGAGCGAGTGCTTCAGCAGAGCTTCTCCTGATGGCTTGCAGAGATGGTATTTTAGGAAGTGTCCCATGCCCACATCTCATTTTCTGATGTTGAATAGAGAAGTCCACCATTAAAGCAGCTGTCAAAAGATGCCCAATGCCATGTTAAACGGGAGAAGGAGCACAGGTTATGGAATATTCTGGGCTAGGGGAAAAATCAGTGCCAGTTATTAGCATATCATGAGCTTGTCAGTAGTCTCAGAATCCCAGGGCCTTGTTTTCCGATGCTAGGGTTACTTGCAGTAGGTGCTTTGCTTAGGTCTGGGAAGGAAGTTTTAGTCTCTCTGTGTCAAGAAGGAAATGGTGCTTGTAAAGCCCTGGGGTGTGTAAAGCCACCTGAAAAGGCTTTGTACGGTCCCCTGACAAATATTCTGACGGCACTTCCTAAGGCAGGATTTGATTTTATTCTGCTGTTACCTTCCATAGCAGGTATGCTACCCTTCCACAGCGAGCAAGGGTGGGCAAGAGAGAGGGTGAACAGTGTGAAAGTCCCTTTTCAGGCCTGTCCCCTCCTGCTGGTGTGTGGGTCCTGGGAACAGGCCCTGGTGTGTACCCTTTCACTAATCCCTTACACTGACCAGGGTAGGGGAAGATCAGCAGAGGTCAGCAGGGATTTACTAATATAAGCACATGCCTTCCTGTTGTCATGGAGACATAACTCTGTCCATTCCTTCATTCAGAGTTTATTTAGCAGTTGTGTACTCTGATGCTTGAGGTAGAGGGGTTCCCTTGCTACCCTCGGCCTCAGGATCAGCAGCAAATGTGGTGAGGTGGGTGATCACCAGAACAAGAGGACAATATGCCACTGTCCTGCCTGTTGCAGCTTGTGTAAAGGCAATCAGAAGTGCAGTGTGTAAAGTCCTTTCTCCTCTGTTTGGGCATCCTTCACAGGAATATGAGGAGAGTGCACATCCCTTTACTCCACTTGGTTCTTGTCATTAGGAAGCATCGCTGGACATACGTGTAGCCTGGTCACCCGTTAAGCATTGCAGCTTCTGTCTGCACAGCAGCAGACAGAAGTTTTACATCCTCTTTTTTTTTTTTTTTATCAGACTGGACTGTGGATAATGTGAATTTTGCCAGTTTTCTGGGAGAGAGAAGTTGAAAGGATGAGAAAAGTTGTCCACATGCAGACTCGATTCTCATCCTTTTGTCATGCTCTTGTCTCATCTTGTCTCAGAAAACCCCACTTCTAATAGACCCAAAAAGACACAATTCCTGTTATCATTAATGTCTCATAATTAGCCTGGGTAAAGTGCCCAATCTGGCATCCTGTACACCTTAGAGCTGATCTTCTTATACGGCTCCATTTGAATAACAACACATATACTTTTTAACACATATACAAACAGATACACTTTTTAAAAAAAAGCATTAATTGTCAAACTGCCCTTCATTATGAAGGGAACAAGGTAATCGCTGAGCTGATAACCCCAGCTCTGCCACTTCCCTGTTGGAATTTTAAGTGATCATTAAGGGCACCTTTAAGGTATTTATCCATGAAGCATCTTCCATGAGGTCAGGTGATCCCCAGCTTGAGGCATATACTCTACCACAGTTTCCCAGGACTTTGAAAAAATGAACTTGCAAAAAGCCAAACCAAAAATCAGAAGCTGTGAGTAATCCTTAAGCAGCATCTTGCAAAGCGGCGAAGTAATAAACTGGCTGAAGCTCCTTGTCCTGGGTACTCTCTTCGCAACTCTTCACTGGTATTTGACAAAACCTTCTGCCAGCAGCACCAGCATTGTGTCAGGGTGGAGACGGGGGGGGGCTGTGGAAGAAGTTACCTCAATGCAACTCCTGTCGTGGGGAAATTACCACGGAGATTTCCCAAGCTGTGTGAGATAAGGGGGAACAGACAAAGTTAAGGGGGTTGGTTGGTTTTGTAACGAAAAGGCCAGGAACCTTGCTCCAGCTCTTTGAGAGCCTCCTCCTCCCGCACTGCCTTATGAGTTCCCCCAACTCTCTCTGCCAGTGCTGGGCAACAGCGTCTTGTCCCACCTCACTGAAGTAAGAGATTCCTCAGGACCCTCTGGGAGAGGGACAGTGAACTGCTGCCCGGGAGGATCTCAGATTGCCCAGCATCTCATTCATTACTCTCTGATTTCTTTTTTTATGGCTGGAAAACTCACTGTGCAACTGCCCTTGACAAAATCGCTTAGTACAGGTATAAAGTTATTAAAAGCGGTTACTAAAACACAGCCCGGTAATGCAGCTTGTTTGCCTTCAAGTGATCTGAAAGGTCACAAACCTCATCTTTGTCAGCTCCCTTTAAAGTGTAAAAACAGACCTGTCCTGACAGAGCTCTGTGAATACTTTATATGGGACTCTGTTAGCCTTTGAAGTTCCTCCTAATCCACCCCTAAATGCCTGGAACATAGTCTTCAAAGAACCCGTAGTCTTCTCCGGTGTCCTGGTGTCCTTTCACAGTAGAATTGTAGGATTGTATGATTGAATAAATTTTTTTAAATGTTTCCTGTACTTACAAACATCACTGATTCATACTCTTGTGAGACCAAAGGAAAAATGCCATTTGTCGTTGTTATTCCAGCAACAACTACTGCTGGGAGAACTGTAAACTCTTGCCATTCAGTGACTACTTTGACCCGATTTTCACTATTTTCATGAAACAGCATAGTCTGAATGACGTGTTACCGTGGTTGGTATATTGTGCAGCAGGAAAAGCTAATGTATTCATTATGTTTATTAGCATTTGGTGCATATTCATAAGCTATTTGCAGCCAAATAATATTCCACTCCAAAACTGAGAGGAATTGTTGTATGCCCTCAGACTGATCGATGAAAATAACAAAACCAGCGTTATTGGGCTAAAAATGTCCAATTGTTCTTGCTCAGGCGAGGCTGGAGTCTACGGCTGTGGTACCCATTGAGTGCACTGAATTCTTGCAGGCTCTGCGTGTCACTCCCTGGAGACGTCACAAGTGGTGTGCTCACTTCTCACTGCTGAAATGCTCCTCTCTGACATTACTCTGAAACCAATTCTGGTTTGCATTAGTGTCTCATCTGTGGAATTCCCTAGCTAAGAGTTTAGCATTTAAGGAGTGTGGGGTTATTCTGTATTTACACATGGGGCACGTTTTGCCCTTGGGACATGCTCCAGAGTTCGTACCAGCATGCTGGATACAGGGGAGCAGGGCATCTCCTCTTGGAGTGAGCAGAGTTAATACCCCTGTAGCCTCCACTGAGCAGGGCAAATGCGAATCCTTTTCTGCAAGCTGCAGTTCATAGAACAATTTGAAGTTATTCAGATGTTGTTTCACTTTTTGTGATTTACGCTGCAGTCTCCTCCGCCTGCTCCATGCTGGATGGGCCACGCTGCATTACTGCACATCTTTGCTCCAAAAAAGGAACATTTTCTACCAAACTGAGTTGCTGCTGAAGTCATCACTTTTAGATGTAACTAAGGTGACACTTGGTCATAGAAAGTATTTAATACAGTAAAAGTGCAGGGATTCAGCTTGTTTCTGTGCAGTCCTGTACGTGACTAGTTTTTGACCACAGATTACAAGTACAGGTAACTAGATCACCACCGCTGTGGTTCATGGTCACTCTGAATTCAGAGGAGGTTGGAGTTCTCCCTGTTCCTATACTGCTAAGCCAGGAGGGCCTCTTGGCTTTAGTGAAGCTGTGCGCTGTTTGTCCTGGTGGCTGGCTGCAGTTCAGCTCTGGTGGCTCTGTGAGTTGGTGCGGGGCCGTGTATTTGTCACCAGGTCTGTTTGTAATGGGCAGGCACTAGTGACTAATACGGGATATTGAGCATTGCAGTCACATGGAGCAAAATAGGAGGTACAAAAAGGGGTGTCTGTTGTGAAAGAATGTTGGAAAATACAGGAAACAGCAAGGGAGTTTGATGTTTATCTTTATTTGCAAGAAGCATTTAGACTGGCTGCTTACAATGGAGATGGGAACCTTTGCAATGGCTTCAGCCTATCTACATCAGCACTGCCGGTGATTCTGTGGAAATGTGAACTTCTTTGCAGGTGGAGGCTGCTGCAGGTGGAGAAGTCGTTCTGACCGCGCAGTGGACGTGGTCTCTTGTTCTGTCCTGGGCTGTGGAAAGTGCCGGCTAGCGCTGGTGACTCATTAAGCGCACAAAGGCTCCTATCTCCTGCCTGGTAAAGCTCTTGGGCGAATAGTTTCCTGGGCTCCCACTCTTAATTGCTACAGAGATTCCAGGCAGATTTCGTCATTCTTGTTTTCTGCCTGACTGGGAATCTGAGAATAAAAAGACTGATGGCAGAATAATGAGATTGCTGGACAGTGCAATGCTCAGCAATGCTCCCCAGCATCACATGAGAGAGGAAGGGAGGGGTGGGCCTAGAGATGATGCCAGGAAGAGAAAGCGCTGTCAAAATCCCTGAGCACCCTCCCTCCCCCATCACCACTGCCTCTTAGAAGAAGACTTAGAAACAGCACAGTCTTTTGGTGGGAGGAATTTGGGGGAGGTCAGGGCAGGGGCAGGCTTTTGTAAACGAAAGTCTCCTATAAATCCCTTTCAGGCCCTGAAGTCCGACGCCTCCACCTTCAGGTACAAAGAGACTGAGGAGCTGATAGGGCAGTGAGTTGATAGAAAACCACTGACACAGATTAACTATGGGGTGTGCAGAAGGTGCACCAGAGCAAGGCAAACATGACCAAAAATGGGCTGGGATAATGATGGCATGAATGAGAGCATGTGTAAGGTCAGCTGAGAAGTGATGCTGTGGTGTGCGATCCTGGCAAATCCTTAGCGTGGAGCATGGCACGGGAAAAGAACAGTTCTCAGCTAGCAGTGCTGCACTGAGGGCCGAGGGTGCTGAGCTGTGGGCAGGGGCACAGGAGCTGCCCACTCTCCACCGGCAGTTTGGGCAGTTTCCCAGTGGTTCCTGGCACTAGCTGGCCCTCAGTTACATGCAGAAGGCAGCCAGAAGGACAAAGAGCTGCTTACACGATGGCATCTCAAAGCAAGGTTAAATGCTAGTGATTGCCTGACTCAGCGCATGGCAAAGTCAGGATTGTCTCACCAGAAGCACTAGCTATTTCTCAGACACCTTTTGCTACTTCGTGAGCTTTACTTCTGCTTTGTGGCTATTTTTCATAGACATTTTCAAAACTTCCGCTCTATAGTTGTTTGCAGAGTTACTTCCAAGTTGGGATGTTTCCTAACACCTCTGCAGGAGCCAGTCTGGGGTATCTCTATCCCACAGCTTCTCTCCTGTGTATCCTGGAATGGAGCAGAACAAAAACTTGCTATACGAAAGGCGCAGTGGGACAAGGGGCTAAAGGCTGCTGCCTTTGTGAAGGGAGAAGTTCTCTGGTTGCATTGCCTTTGTCTCTTGATACTATTTTTGTTTTTCCTTTGACCAGACTGTTTCACAAAGGGAGTTTGAATTTTGTTTTGGAGAAGAAATGAGGATTCCTCCTATTCTCCCATTCTGCTCCATTGACAAATAGCTAAATTGATCACTTTTTTGGTTTTTATATGATGCATCCTGCATAATCTCAATTATATGAATTAAATTTGCAGTCCTGTGGGCATCACATTTCTGGGTGTTGGAACTGCTCAACGGGGCAGTTTGGGGACAGCAAGGCATTGTGACTGGGTGTGAATAAACTGATCACATCCCAATGCTCCCAGATTTAGGGGAATGTGGTCTCAAGGTTAGTTGCTGGTATATGGTGTTGACTGGTGTTTTGGCTCTGCAGGTGCTGAGAGTTCGGATCTGAAATGCCATCAGTACAGTGAATCTCTCTCATCTCTTTGCTGTTCTTGTAACACCTAAAAATTGCCTGCTGTGTCAATTGACCTGTCTAACCTGTGGGGTCATCAAACACCTGTGGCCAGTGGTTATGAAACTTGGAGCTGCTTGATGTAATCAGAGAGTGTGTGAAATGTGGCAGCTTGGAGTTTGGGTTGGATTCTTTACGGTGGCATCTTCAAATCACAGCTATAGCTGAGAAAAAATTGTATTGGCAGAAGGAGCAGCTGGGACATTGAGAGCCACAGCCAAGATCTTAAAACACACTGTCTGCCTCTCTGGGTTTCCAGGCACAAGGCACGTGCCTTATGGTGAAGGGGTTGATGAGTTCCACATGAAGTTCATCTTGTGAATGGATTTAAGGTGATATGTTTCACTGCTCTGAAGGGACTCAGGGATGAGTAAGCACAAATAAAATACATGGTTTGTGAGTGTGTCCAGGCGTCTTGTCACTGGGCTTAGCAAGAAATTCCTGATGGCCATGAAGGAAGGCTTGTTGTGTTGTCATCTTTACTGTAAATCTTTGATTTTTCCAGTATTTTCAGCGATGGCTAGAACATCCTGGCAGTGTGGAATTCAGGGGACAATCACTGAGTCGTATGCGGTGACTGGCAGAAGATCTTTCTTCTTTAGGGCTACAAATGGTGACTAACAAGTCTCTTCTCAACAGGAACTTCATACTCTGACAATGATAGCGGCTGTTCCTCATCTCCATGTGAAAATGGTGGGAGCTGTAAGGATTTGGAAGAGGGTTACGAGTGCACTTGCCCCATGGAGCCTGTAGCCTACATGGGCATAAACTGTGAACTCCTCTACGATGCATGTATTAAACACGAGTGTCCTGCCCCTAGGATTTGCAACAGGACTCTAGGACTCCTGGAATATGAGTGCGTCTGTATGCCTGGCTTCACAGGTGTCAATTGTACCATTCGTGGTAACGAGTGCGACAGCAACCCATGTAAAGACCCACGCTCGGAGTGCGTAGATGGTGTCAATGGATACACCTGTACATGCCAAACAGGACTAAATGGAGAAGGCTGCCAGCCGGAAAGCTCCGTGTGCTCTAGCCACCCCTGCCAAAATAACGGGACATGTGTTGAGGGTCCTGGGGACTACTCCTGCGTCTGCCAGCCTGGCTTCACCGGGGCCAACTGCAGCGAGAACATTGACGAGTGCGCCTCCGAGCCCTGCCAGAACGGAGCCATCTGCCGCGACCGGGTGGATGAGTACAGCTGCTTCTGTGTGCCAGGCTTCCAGGGCTACAACTGTGAGATCGACATCAACGAGTGTGCATCCCGGCCCTGCAGGAACAACGGCACCTGCCTCAACGAGATGGATCACTACCTGTGCGAGTGCAGCCCCGGCTACACAGGTACCTTTCACGCTCATGTTCTAGCCGGGTGGTTGGGTTACGTCCCGCTGTTGGTGTAGTTCTGCCTGCTGTTGCCGTGTCTGTAGTGTTAGTAGCTGCCCTGAGAAGCTCTTGTTTTATGACACTAAATCTCTGTCACACAACTCAAATTTTGGAGTGTTTAGTACTGTGTGAATAACAGTGTAGGGCTTGTTGTTGTGGCTTCCAGGCAATAGTTGAGGCTTTGATTTCCATGGCTGGCGTGGATGTTAGGGCCGCGGATCTACGAGCAGGTGGGCTGTCTGAGGCCTGAGTACTAGATAGAGAGTAGACGTGATGAGCTCTCAGTATGAAACTAAGGGAGACATACAAGAACAGAGGTTTCTTAGGAAGCGTATACTTGGTGTTGGTGTGACTGAACGCTGCCTGTCTGGTCTGTAGTTCTGTGTCCTGTCCTGCAGCATTTCTCGAAGGGCTGTAGCCTTGAAAAAGAGTAGCTTTTATCTGGAGATTTCTCCTCCAGTTCTTTCATGCCTGGCCAAAGTTTTTTGTCATGGGACATAAGTATCTTTTTTGTGCATCTGTGCTAACGGTGACTCAAAGAGTAATCTACACCTGTGAGTTATCTGTGAAGGAGGCGGCAAGGGGTTCTCCTTTCTCCGGCCCTGCTTATCAGAGTGGAATGCAGTTGTACTGCGCCCACGCCTGCCTGGTACCACCTAGCACATGAACTTTCTCAGCCTTCCTCCTGTCACAGGCTGAAGTGTTTCAAGAGTTTGGTTGCTGTGAAGGAATGCTGCTGATTACTCGTGGAATGAGGAGAAGTTACAACATCAGGAATGCAGTCCCTGATGCTGACTCACTCTCTGATAGAAATGAACAGAGATGAAGAAGAGAAAAAGCAGAATTTCTGTGTAGGCCTTAAGATTATTACTGATTTTGAGTATCAGCATAACTGTCTTTGCAAATCAGTTTCTTTTTTATCTTCATGCTGAATTCTCAATTCAGAATAGTGGGATTCCCCTGCCGAGGAAGCGGTGAGATGACTCAGGCAGCTGGAGGAGCTGCTTGTGCTCCAAGTTTACTCTGATGTCAAATATGAGGCTTTATTTTATGATCTAGCGCTTCACCCAGAGGTTCTAGCACCTTTGGTTAGCAAGGCCAGGCTGTTCCCTGGTGCTTGCAGCTGGGATTTGGGTGAAGGAAGTTTTGTGTGGGTATTGACGGGTTTGAATGAGCAGATTAGGGGGCCCACATTCCGTCAGGATTAGGATGGCCATGTCCACCATGTGGAGAGCCTTTACCAGGAAGAAGAGATTAGATGGATTGGCAGGTGCCACTGTAGTGACACCTTGGAGGTGATGCCAGGCCACGGTCAACTCAAAGATTTTGTTTGTTTGTTTCCAAATTAAAGGTTCTGATTTGTAAGAATCACGTGCTGTTCGTGAGCTCCCAACATTCTTGTGGCAAAATCAGAACAGATCACTCTGCTAGCCAGTTTGGGTGGGTAACATGGCCTTTGGGATTCCAGCTCAGAAGTCCAGGTAGCTCAGATGCACTTGTGGATTTGTAACACAGATATTTCTCTGGTTTTGTGCCAAAGGTACAAACTGTGATGCTGAAATAGATGAATGTGATTCAGCCCCTTGCCAGAATGGGGCCTCGTGCAATGATCACGTCGGGTTCTACACCTGCACCTGTGTACCAGGTTACCAAGGGATCCACTGCGAGGAGAACATCGATGAGTGTGTGAGCCAGCCGTGCCAGCACAATGGGACGTGTCTTGACCTCATTGACAGGTGAAGAATCAGTGTGGCTTGGTCAATTAGATACCAGGACCGATCTAAAGGTCTCCTTAGTGTAACCAGTGAAAATGAGGTGGGTACTTGGATTTAGCTCAATGTACGTTCGTGGCAGTAACTGAGAGTGATTTATAGCAATGAGCAAGAAGGCTCCTCCCAGTAGCAGAACTCCTGGGATGCAGAGAGGAGGGTAGGAAAAGATTCCTGTTACTGACTCCAGCTGACACATCAGATACAAAGGGAAGTGATCTGCAGAACCTGAACAGCAAAGGCACTGCTGAGAACTTACCTGCGTGTCCAAATTTACGTTTTCCCAGGTAAACTGGAGTGAACTCAGGCTGCCAAGTGTTGTCTGCTCTGTCATCAGCGTGGCCTGTTTATGCAGAGGGAACTGTCTGTCCCTCTGCCCCACGAGTGGCAGTGGACTGCCAGCTTAGCTCCATTTTCTCTTTCCTTGTACTGGGCTTTGCAGTCAAATGAAGAGCTTATGCGTTGCTGTTTTGCTGCCCCACAGCTACCATTGTGACTGCAGTGACACAGGCTTTGAGGGGGACCACTGCGAGGTGGACATCCTGGAGTGTGCCTCCGAGCCCTGTCTGAACAGTGCCACGTGTGTGGAGGGGATCAAGGAGTACAGCTGTGCCTGCTGGCCAGGTGGGTCAGACGTCTGACTTGAGATATGGCAGGTAGGCACACTGCGGTGGAGAGCACATGCTCATCTGCTGTGCTGAAGCAAAGGATTAATGATCGCCCTGCATGGTCCAGTGTGATTTTTTTTTTTTTTTTTTTTTTTATAATTGTACATATTTCTTTAAAGTATACATTGCAACTTGGGATTTTAGGGGATTGGCTGGTGTTTCTTTTTTTTTTTTTTTTTTTTTTTTTTTGTCATTGTCTCAGACATTGAGGCTGCCACTGCTGCCTTTTCAGGCCATCCCAAGATCCAGTTCACCTCACTGCTGGGAAGTGCACCCTGATTCCCAAACATAAAATGGTCTTTATTTTTTCTGTCTTTTTCTGTCATGTGTTTTTTCTTTCATGAGGTAATAGTACTTTCCTGCAAATTGATTGTTTGGCTCCTGTGTTTGATATAGTGGAGAAAGTGGAGGAGCCTGGGACTCTCTACTAGATGAGCTGCAGTGTCTTCTGCGTCTTAATCTCACCTTCCAGGCAACCCCAGTATTTGGGAGACTAGTTGCAGTGATGTTGACACTGATGTTTCCTGGCAGGTTACACAGGGCAACGCTGTGACGAGGACATGGATGAGTGTGCAACAGATCCCTGTCACAACGGAGGCGTGTGCTTTGAGCGGTCCAACCAAGCCTACTACGGGACACATCCTGACTTCCCCAGGAATTTCAGCTACAGCCAAGCAGCTGGTTTCCTCTGTCAGTGCCAGCCAGGCTTTGCAGGTGAGCAGGGCAGTACATGGTCATCCTGCCTGTGCCTCGTAGCTGCTGCGTGGTTTGAGTGCATGGGAAGGGAGCAATGTTATCTGGGTAAGAAAAACCCCTTAACAACTGGCGCTTCAGAGCGGGCAGCAGCCCCTGTTCCCATATTGTGTGTAGATGTGGCAGGCAGCTGTGTGGATGTCGTTCTCTGTCCCACAGGCCTGTCTCAAGGCTGCAGCTACAGCTATGCACTTTCCCAGCACTTTGATGAATGCCCTCTGGCGATGCAGATGCCAGGCGGTTTCTCTTTGTCAGTCTCTCATGCATATGGCAGAATTTATCCCTACAGGGTATCTGTGAAACTCCTCTTCAGAGGAACCTAATTCTCTGGAGTCCCAGATAACTATCTATCTAGGTGTCTCCTTGATGAAACTACTCTCCTGACAGCAGCTGTATAATCAGAGGGGGTAGGAGAAGAGGGGGTTCTTGCTGAAGCTAGCAGCTCTGAGGATGGCTGGCTGAAATATCACCCTTTCCCTGGTTATAGCTATGTATGAAAGGCTGGGTTTAACAGCTGGGGAAACTGCCTGTAGGAGGGGCTAAACAGTAACACTTTATTCATTTTTGAGAGAAAAATGAGAGCTTGTTCAACTATTGCACAAATGGAATGGTTCAGAGGGTTCCGATCCTGCCTCTGCTCCCTTTCATGACACTGGAAAATCATTTGACCTTTCTACACTTCATTTTCCCTAATTGTTTTGGTGGCAGTATCTATTTGCCAGAGCGTCTGGAGAGACATGCTATAGTTCAATAAATTATTTTGCATTTTTAATGACAGAAAAGTGCAAAAAATTATGAATGCAGTTGTCATTCAGATTCTTTGCTTCTGTGATGCATGTGTGCACTTAAGATATCTGTTTGTGCTTTCCCTTTAAAGGGGAAACCTGCCTTACCAACATCGATGAGTGCGAGTCCCAGCCGTGTCAGAATGGAGGGCTCTGTGTGGACGCTACTAACGGCTTTCTCTGTCATTGCCCCCCAGGGTATTCAGGTAC
>NW_010396148.1:39300-46542 GCF_000710305.1 Buceros rhinoceros silvestris
GCTTCCTCTGTCATTGCCCACCGGGTTATTCAGGTAATGTTGGGGGGGGGGTGGCTGGATTCGCGCCCTCCTGGCTAACTAATGCCAGGCTGCAGGGCCGGATTCCAGTGCCGGGCAGCTCAGGCTGAACTGAGGTGAACTGTGGGGAGTGCGGTGGTGGCGCAGCGGGATGGCTGCGGTTCGGAGCTAAAATGCCATGGCAAAGCTATGTGACTTTGGGCAAGTGAATTGATAGATTTTGAGACATAAGATCAACTATGTGGAAGAGTCAACCATCAGAATATCTGAGGATCTGTATCCTGGAGTGAAAGTTCACTGGGAGAATTGTGGAGGTTTTTATACACACACTATAAAGGTGAACAAAACCAGCCTTCAAATGAAAAACAGGGTGCTTAACATTCCGGTTGTCACTAGGTACTGACTGTAGCGGACTGGATCACCAGCACATACCGCATCTGTAAAACACGTCCCTTCCCTAACACCCCTGGATGATAAGAGGCAGCGATTTTTGGCTGAAGGCAGGCATCTGCTATGTTAAGAGGTCAAAAGGTCTTTGTGACGTGAGCAAATGAAGCCTCCTCTGTTTACAAGGGATGGGGAGTCTGGATTCTCACACAAATGCCCTGCCTGACCCCAGTGGGTCTCGGTTTTCTAGCTGAGAGACTAGGAGACACTGAGTATTGCACATCCACTCTGTTGTACACTGATAACTGATACTAAACCTCGGCTTGCTTTCAAATACTCTTTCTCAGTTTTCTGCATCTTTAAATTCCACGTCTCCTCTCTGTTTTGAGCAATTTAACACCAAACTGTAGTTTCTAAGGAAAGTGGTCCCCACCACCATGTTGTATGTATGTGTTTTTGAGGTGGATGTAACCTTTCCGCGGTGTGACTAGGCTGCCATCTCGTGGGAAAAGAGAAAGCCTGAAGCCAGGAGAAACCTCGTCCCTTTAGCTTCCTGCAACAGCAGGTAGCAGCACTCCAGACCCTGTTGCAGGCCTTTATTGCGTGGGAAGGTTTTCTGTTTGTTTTCCTTCTGTGGCTGCAGTTGCTGAACTATGTTTGTGTAACTCTGCCCAGCTCTTTCCTGGGAAGACCCATCACACCGGTACTTTCACTCCTAGAATCTTAGATCAACTCCTAGTTAACACCTTCTCTAAGGGAGCTGAATTCTTTGTGGGGTTTTCAGGCCTATCTCTTTGCTTTGGATTCCTCATTTAGGCTATGCCAAGAAAAGTTTGCTTTTGCAGGTGAGGTCTTTGAAAACAGGCTTTTATTCAAGCTCTTTATTGCTACTTTCAAGGGTAGTTGCAATGCTGGACTCATGAACCAAGATCTTGACCAAAGAGATCGTTTAAACTTTATCCCACTTGTCGGGATTCCCACGCACATATGTGCCCTGTTCCGTTTTCCTCCTCCAGTGCCCCAGCACCCTCACAGGGTTCAGAATTACACTGTGCTTTGCCAAACAGCAGATCTGCTTAATCCTTTCCAATTCTTAGCATGCTCATGGGCAGAAAAGCTGACAGAAACAGGGGATGATGGGCAAAGGAGTGCTAGAGTTCATTCTGTTGCATCAAATTTGGGCTCATTAGTACTCGAAGGGGATTAGAAGCAGGTTGCTCTTCTGGATATTGCCTTTGGTAAAGGACTTTGTCTCAGCTGAGGTAGTTTTGACACATTACCACAGTGAAAGGCTGGGAGCAGCCTGTGAGATCAGTGAGTGCATGTGGAGGAGTGAAGCTGACAGGGAAATAATAGCAATTAATCTCCCCTCCTTTGTCAATTAATCCCAGTACGGTCATGCTGGGTAAACAGCTTATTACTTCATATTAGGATCACAGAACAACTTTGTGAAGCTTCCCATGATGTTTCTGTTCCAAACACATTTCTGTGGCAGCTTAGATCTGCCATGAACTTGGGTTTAAGCTGCCTCCGCTGATTAAAGTGAACTTGCTACTCCGATGAAGAATGCTTTCTTGGGGCGGCAGGGGGTTCATGCTGTATTATTATTTTTTCTTCAGTCTGAGGAATCTGGGGAGTGTTGGGATAACAATGTGAGTCAGGAGAAATTCTTTCTTAGCAAATTAACTGCCTCAGTGCTGTCTCTGGCTACAGCAGAGCAGGGAGATGAGCCAGCTCTCCCAGGAATGGGCTTGTTGCAAAAGCGGTGCCTCATTCCTGAGGGATCTACATAATGGCTCCTGAAGCGTCTGTTCAGTGTGTCAGCTTGTGCTTTAGTAGAGGATATACCCTGAGAAACCATGAATCTCGCGTGGGCTTGGCAATGATGTCAACTGTGGTCAAGAGAAAAAGCATATTGGGAAAAGTCTATTTTTTTTAGGGGAAAAAAAAATCTTTATTCATAGGAGTGGTTTTGGACTAAAAACTTTTAAATGGCCTGAGCACTCCCACTTGTATTTCCACGCCTGCTAAAGTTGTCTTTAGAAAGGCAGTGTCCTAAAACACAGAGCCGTGGCGTTGGGCAACCCGAAAGAGCGCTAAGAGCACCGTCATCGCAGCTGCAGACATCCCTTGGCAGTGGCACCTTGTGATCACGGTCAAATAATGAGCTTTTTTTAGTGCTTGAGGAATGCTTCGACTTTCATGAGAAATCTGAAGGTGCTGTTGGTGGTAATCTGGGTGGGGGGGTTGTGGTTGTTGCTAACTCCAGTATAACTGGAGTGCTTATTGACTGTTGCTCAGCCGGAATGGCTTTGCCAATTGTCCTGAAAGCAGTAGGCTGCCTTCTGCGAGCTGCTGTAGTGGGCCAGTCACTCTGTAACTAGCCCAGATCAAGTACGCCTCAATTCCTGGGCCGTGAGTCATGAAGTAACTGGGAGATGCTTCTTCCTTCTAACCACCTTTGGAAGGTGGAAGATTTAATATTTTTGTGCAGGCATTTCTTGGTGTCAGATTTGTTTCAGAGATGTGGCCTCTACAGAAAGGGCAGCTAAGAGGTTAAGCTAGTAAAGAGATTAGAGGACTGTTACCCCCTCAGTGGAATCCCTTCTGGTAGATATAGCTGAAGGGAGCTAGGGACCACTGGGGAGACCCTCCTCCGCTTCCCTTCCGTTGCACAGCCACCTCCCTTCTGGAGGGGTTTCATGTTCTCCAGTCCTCACAGTTGTTGTCCTTTATTGTTGCAGATAGGTCTGTACGTGCATAAGACCCAGATGTGACTATCATCTGGGATGTTTTGACTCCAAACAAACACTCACCATATCCTTCCCATTTAAAAGAGCTGTACGACTGACTGGCACGCTTGGTTGAGTGAACTGAAGAAAAGAAAATGCTACAAGAGCTGTTGGAATGCTTTCTTTTAATACCTTAAAGTGATACCGTGGATGCTGATTCCAGACTCTGACGTGGGAGTTTTTGTTTGCTTGGACCTGACACTGAAGTCTGGGGAAAAGCTCCCAGAGAACATTTCCTCACAGAATAAGAACCTGCTCTGGCTCCTTACAACATGAAAGTACAGTTCTGCCTCCAGGAACTTTACAATATGAAAGTAATATCATTTAAAAAAACCAAAGCAAACCAAAACAACCCAGAACAACAGAGAAAAAAAAAGAGATTGCAGCAGCTGATTTCATAGGGTTGCTAATAAGGAAAGAGGGAGCTTTCTGCAGTTCCGTGTTTGAACCAGTACAGTCAGTGTAATGCAGGGAATTTCCTTCCATTCAGTTGGACTTTGGGAAACAGACCACGGTAGTTAAAAGCTGAGACCTTTCTTTGAGAATATTGCAGAGTGGAAACGTTTGTGCTCTCAGATGCACAGAACAGGGCACATGGAGGAAGGAGACTACACGCAGTGTTGGTTGCTGATTAAGTCAGTGTTGAACGTCCAGCAGGGTCCAGGTTGGGCTCTGCATGTGGAACTGTCCTTATTCGGGTGGTTTGGACAGTGGCAGAAATGCAGCTTTTTGGCTTAGCCTATAAAAAGAAGAGTTTGTATTTTGGCCTTATTCACGGAACTTGGCAGATTCACCTGGAGGCGGCAAGGGCGTGAGATTGTCTCTTGGCTGTTTCCCGCTGGAGCTAATGCTGTGGATAGTGCAGGGTATTAGTGTAATGCACTGAGCTGCGACTCCACATTCCTCGTGTCAGCACGGGCAGAGGCCAGCTGGGGAGGGTAGAGCCGGGCTGGATTAGATCGCGGCAGCGCCGGGCTCGCTATATTGGCTAGTCCCATCTCCAGTCCCTGTCTGTCTGACTGGCATCAGGGAGCGCTTACACGCATTCCGCCGTTTCAGACAAGCCTTTTTTCATTCCTGCCCCCAATCCCCCCCGTTTTTTTTTTTCCCTTTACTGTCACAAATGTCCACAAGGAGTCGGCCATGAAATCTGTGCTGAGTGGCGTGATCCTGAGGGGAATTTTTCTGCTAGCAGGTAACAAGATCTATACAGTGATTGCAATGTGTCCTGCGTGTTTGTGTGCCTGCCCAGGGCAGGGAGCTGGTTATGCGGTTAGCGGTAGCTGGAGGCAGAAGGAACAAGAATTGACTAGAGAGGAAGAATGTCTTTACTGTGAGGGGACCTAAAGTTTTGTTTTGGGAAGTTTAGGGCAAGGAATGTCTTTGCTGCCGGCAGATGAATGCAGAGCTGTCAGCATGCTCCATGTGCGTCTTGCTGGGATTCTGCCTTGCCCTGCGCAGTTTTTGAATCCGGGGTGTTCCGAGGCGTGGGCCCCTGTTTTGTGCGCAGATCTGGGTAAACACACAGCAGCCTCCCTGTTACTTCTGTGAAACCTGAGTTTTGCTTTTTACAGACGTTTTCGCAGTTTTCCTTTAATGATTTAAAACTCCTTTATTGAGAAGTAGTTTTTGTTTTAACTCGGAGGATAAACCCTTTGCTGGCCTGTGCACTTCTCCGTCTCCTCCCCCACCGTCTCCTTGAGTAGTGGTGCACGGTGGGAGAGAGGTCAAAGCAGTGTGTTGCCATGGAAATGGCAGTAATTGTGCAAATATAATTGTGTCGGGGTCCGTTTGTTGCAGCTAATTCTCTTCTTTTCCCCCTCTCTCCCTCCTCTCCTTTTCTCTTTTGATAATAATAATACAAACCCTAATTAGGATGCACCAGGGAAAGGTTGCCAAGAATTCAGCTGTCTTACGGGCAAGGGCAAGCCAGTGCTGCCCGGGAAGCCCCACTGAACTCACGTTTCAAGATTTGGCCCGTGAATAGACCTGTTCCTTCAAGTTTTTTTGGTATACGACAGCTAAATTAGAACATCTTTCTTTATGTGTGCTTATTCTTTTAACATATTGTGTATCTGCTGAAGCGTGTGATCCTTACGCTGTATAGAATGAATCTTTGCTCATTAGCAGCAGTCAGTAAATCACTACCTTTGCTCAGGGAGTGGCGAGCGTTTGGGTTCTAGTAACACTTGGATCTGGGAAACAAGACTGTTCTCACAGTGTCGGTAATGCTGTAGTATCTAGTGAATAGATTTGTGTTTGAACATACTGCCAGCTGCTAAAACTCAGCGACTTCCGGTTTGACCCAGCTCCGGTGGGTTTTTAGCTTGGGACTATTAGCTTAAACACCGCTAAATTAACTGGGATGTTTGGAAATGCTTGTCTCCAGATAGCAGCCTTCTAAATAACACTTGTCTGGTTTTCAGATAACAAGTTCCACTGGTTTGCATTTTTTAGTCTTTAACTAGATAAGAAACTCATTAAGCATTTTAAAGTCTCCTAATGATGTAATGAATCAGATCAGCAACATTGCTCTTACTATTGATAGTTCTGTAATGGTAAACATTTGAGCTAAGAAATTTAGAGGGAACAGAGACAATGTAAGAGTAAGTTGTTCTTGTCAAATGGAGTGTTCCCCCTTTTATGGCCTAGAGCAAAATTCTTATTTATTCCTGAAGTAGGGAAACGTTCCTTTATTTTGCTGGCATCACCTTCTTCATCTACGCTGTCATCTGCAGCCAAACCCCAAAATACAGACCCCTCTGCTGCGCTGAAATTAGCACTAGGAAGCAATATGCGACAGAAATCTCCTTCTGCCTTGTCTTGGGGTAACTGAAGAATTTGACAAACCAGAGATTGGCTTCCAGGGGAAAACCTATTGTTAGCCAGATGTTGCCAGTTTGTTTTCGAAGCTGCTCCAGGTTCAGTTCTGGCTGTGCACTGGCCTCTTGGAGGACAAGAGCATGTCACGTGTTCTTAGAAGTCCTCTCCTCCTCCTGCTTTAGTCCTGTGAGGCCTGGCTGTTTGCCAGCAGAACAGGGACAGCAATAAAGATGACACTCATGGTTTGGGTTCCTCTAGGAAGAGCTGGTCTCCTCTTCCTGTCGCTGAACATTCCCTTTGCCTGTTTGTAAGCTGAGGGCAGACAGCACTGTGTAAAGATCTGAGCATCAGCTTATTCTTTTCACCCATTTCAAACAAATAACGTAAGAACTCAAAGCAGCTGCATCCTGTGGGAGAGCTCCGTGTTTAATTAGCCACCAGCCTGGGGTTGTGCACTCACCCTAGGGACTAATTTGCCGCTTGGAGTGATGCGCTTGCCCATGGGTGTCAGCTGGGGGTGGCAACAGCCGAGTCAGGTGTTCCTGCTGCTGTAAGTGGGGAGAACATGCTGGCCAGAGGAGACCTGCTCAGGAATGTGAGATGGGAATGTGGGGCTCCCCCTGCCTCCCAGAAATGCTGAAATTCATGGCATTTCTCTCTGTTCCCCAAACCAGTGCTATCTTCTCCTCACTGCCAAATACCATAGCTCTCATCTGAAGTGAGCAGCGTCTCGAGCATTTAGGGCTGTACCAACCCTCTTTCTGCTGCTGTCCAACAGCCTCTCCCTTAAATCTGACTCCAAACTTGACTCTTACAGCTTTGAGAGCCCTCCAATCCACTGATAACTCAGAAAACCCACTTCACATAGTTCTACTGCTCTACTGGTTTTTCTTAATTCCAACTGAAGCATTCCGCTCTTCTCCCAGAGTGTAATTCTCCAGGCCCAGAGATGTCCATTATAGTCTATTTATTCCAACGCATTTCCTCCAAGTGTGGCCATAGCTTCGAGCAGAAATCTTAGTTCTCTGCTCGCTGCTTCCTGAACAAGTAAGATCACACCCCAGGTTCTGTGTGCTGAGCAAGCTCGGCATTAATAGCTGGAGAAAAAAGGCTGTGCTGAGGTAGTATCATCAACTCTGTCCATCAGCTGGGTGGGCTCTTTCTCAAGCCAGATGTTATTGGCCAGATTCAGTGCTTTTCCACGGGCACTGCACAGAGCGGT
>NW_010396148.1:46676-55993 GCF_000710305.1 Buceros rhinoceros silvestris
AGAGAGCTGTATCTGAGAGGATGTTGCCTACAGAACAGCTCTAGCGTAGCTGGAAGATGCAGATTTACCAGAGCCTTCCCTTTCTCTTTCAGTGCTTCTCAGAGCTCCATACATGTTATGTCCCTGCACTGACACAAACTGACGTTCTGGAGCTGGAAGCTGGTGCTGAGTCTTCGCCCATCTGCAGAGATAGCGCTGGTAACAGCAGCTGAACACTGGTTAGACAGGAAGGTACTGGCGTTTGGGCAGGACTGCCTGTGAGCGGATGGCTGGGCTTGAGGGGGGACAAGCCTTCATCCCATGTATTGCTGTGCCTTTGCTACGTTGTTTTTTTATCACTCATGGAGTCCAGCTCCAGTGCTGCTAATGCCCCATCTCCCCTCATCTCTTCCCCTCAGGCAACTCTCTAATCTCTCTGACATGCACGTTCTGTTTAGTGGCTTTTCTTTACAAATGTCTGTTGTGTTTTGATTCCCCTCCTTTGTGTGTGAATTCCTTCTTTTTCTTTCTGCTGTCCTGGTTGTGCTGGCTGGATTCGGTGTGTAATGCTATTAGATTGGGATAATCCCTGCTCGGTTTATCTGTGTGACTGTCTCTGAAGATTAGGGAAAAGCAACTTTACAGGCTAGATAAAGTGAACTGGTTCGGAAGGGCTCTTCTGTCAGTCTGGAGATGCTCAGGAAAATGACAGCAGATTTTCATTAACCAGATTTGAGTGTAATGTCTTGTAATTTGCTTGAGCCCTGTTGGGATCTGTGTGCCTCGGAGACAGACGAGCTGCAGAGCTGTACTTTTTACCCGGTTTTGCTTCTGCAGGACTGGACAGAACAGGAATCAGCTTAGTGCACGTATGGCAGAGTGCCTGTGGAGCACGTTTTGCTTGTTCTTCAGAAATGAACTGAGATTTGTGAGTGTTTTCAACTGGAGGGTCATCTGGGAATTTGAATTTTCTTAACTGAGCTTTCCAGTAACTTCCCATTTTAATGCTGTCTGCAACACTGGTGCCTGGAACACGCTCCAGTCAGTTCTGTAGACTTGAGTTTCAAAGTACAAATCTATTATGAAAAAAGCATCAAATCCTTGTCTGTGCTGTTTTGTCCCTTTATTATCCTCTGCACGTTGATTGCCTGTGGTGTCTGAGGTGTCTGGGAGAGGACAGTAGTCGTTGGGTGGTGTAGGGTGCTCTATAAATAGCACCTTAGCAGCATCTGGGAGGACAGCACTGAAGTGTTTTTCTTGTTTCTAGGTTGGTGTCGCCACTCTGTAGCGAGCGTGGGGCTTCTTGCCAGCAGCTCTTAGTCTTTTGGTGGTTTCCTGAAAAGAATGGCTCAGAGAGCGGCAGTGCTGGGAGGGGTGGTCTGTGCCTGGCAAAGGCTCGCTCTGGGGAAGGGAGTCGCAGTCCCCTGCAGTGAGATCCCCTTTCTAAATCTCTTTCCAGGTGTGGAATGTGCTGTTAACATCAATGAGTGTGAGGAGGGGCCCTGCAAGAATGGAGCTGTCTGTGAGGATGGCATTGCTGACTATACCTGCCACTGTGCCCCTAGCCAGGATGGCATTGTATGGGGAGGGAAGAACTGCTCTGTCAAGCTCACTGGGTGCCAGACACACAACTGCCAAAATGAGGCCTTGTGCATCCCAACCTACCAAGCTGAGAGCCATGGGCACCTGTGCCAGTGCCAGCCTGGTTTCTATGATGCCACATGCTCAACACCAACAACATTTTCCTTTGCTTCCAGAGGGTATCTCCTCATTGAGCTTCCCATGAACAGTCAGAGCGGGAGGGACGTATCAGGAGAGCCGCTTGCCAGCGTGTCCCTCCGGTTCCGAACCACCCTGCCCAGCGCTATCCTTTTTTACCGAGGCCATGAAGATGAATACTTGTTCCTGGAGCTCTTTGATGGCATTCTGCATGCAGGACTGAAGAAGGAGGATGTTGGGTACACACTGCTCCTGGAAGGGCTGAGAGTTGACGACAGCCAGTGGCATCACGTTGAAGTGGTTTTGCAGAGCACGGTGCAGCTAAAGCTCTGGCATGACTCTTGTGATGCAGGTGTCTGCCTGCAGAGCTCCCCTGTCGCTCATGGCACTGCTTTCGTCCCGCATGCCTTCCTGAACTTGTACGTTGGAGGTGCTGACGATCCAATGGCCAACAACACGCTGAGCCAGCAAGGGTTTGTTGGCTGCCTGGAGGACTTTCAGGTCGATGCTGAAGCTGTGCTCCCAGGGGATCTGCTGCTGGGTGAGTCCTCCCCAGTGCAGCAGGGCTGTAACCGGACGGAGTGGTGCCTCTCTCAGCCTTGCTTTCACGGAGGGCTCTGTGTGGACCTTTGGGCAACCTTCAGGTGCGACTGTCCTAGGCCTTACGGAGGCCCAGCTTGCACATATGGTAAGTGTGACATGATTTATATCTGCCAGCTCCTCTGTCAGACGGCGCTTCAGAGACACTGAAAGCATTGATACTAAAGCATTGATGCCAGTTCTGGAAGCAGTCTTTTCTGTTTGACCAGTGAGAAAACTAAAGCAAAGCACTCTGCAAATACAATTCTCCTTGACCCTTCTTCTGTCACTTGCTCCTGCAGGAATGATGGTCAGTCTTGTGGAGCAGATACTATTCCTTGTTGAGCCAGAGGCCCTGACCCTTCTTTGTATCAGTCTGCGGGAGGACAGGGAAGTTGGTTTACTGTGAATAGTTGATCTTGAGCTTCTGAGGATGAATAGGAGTGAATTGCTTTATAGATAAAACACAAAGTTTAAAGGAAGCTCTTTGACAATTCTGAGTTAAAATCATACCCATTTGCAAAGCAAATATTGTTCCAATATTCTGTTTCACTCCTGAGCACTAAGCATGGCAAGTACAAATTTATTCTGCTGTTACCAAATCCAGGAATTTTAAAATCCGTTTTGTAGCTTAAAAGCCCTTGAGTGGATCTGCCAGGGGAAGGACTCTGCTAGATGTGTATTTCCCCCTTCTGCTGCTTGGGTGCTTGAATTTCATGCACTCCGGAGAAAGCAGAGACACAGTCATTTGCTTTTAATTTCAGAGGCCTGCATGGGGAGGGAGCGTAATTGTCCTGATGCATGTTGCAGATGTTGGGCAGAAAGGTCTTGCCCCATTCATAAGGACTTGCTGCTTAGAGCATCCCTGTGCCAACTGCATTCCCTCTGTCTCACTGAGCTCACGTGTGTTTCTTTTCCAGAGCGCCCAGCAGCAACTTTTGGCCTAGAGAATTCCACCAGCTTTGCCTCCTTCACCCTTTCTGACAGCCTTGGTGAAAACTTCAACATCTCCTTTTTCATTCGTAGTCGGAAACCGAACGGTTTGCTCCTGCAAATCGGCAATGAGACTCACCCCTGCCTCACCATGTACTTGAAGGATGGTGAGCTGAAGATAGAGATGGTATCTACAGATACCGTGACGTTTCCAGGAAATTTAGTTGATGGGGAAAGATATTTGGTAGCTCTGTCTTTCCAAGGAGGAATTGTTGGTGCTCACCAATCAGACACATACCTGGAGCTAGGACAGCTCGTAACGACACCTCTTTTAGCTGGTTATGAAGTGTACGTTGGTGGACATCCCAACCCAGACAGTGCCGATGTGTGGGGAGGCTATTTTAAAGGCTGTCTGCAAGACATCCAGCTGAACAGCCACCAAATCCAGTTTTTCCAGGTGGAGAACTACAGTCTGCCGCAGGAACTCAACGGGACTCAGAGTGGCAGTCTTGTGAATGGCTGCATCTCTGATGACACCTGCAAGGTATGATGTCTCTTGGTTGTCTCTGCGTGTGTGCAGTTTGTTGTAGTTCTGTGGTTACAGAACAGTTTGACTGTTGCTGATGCTGGGAAGTTGAGAAGGTTTGTGAGGATTGAAGGGGACGTGGCCCCATACGCTCCTACTTCACTCAATACAACACATCTAATTTAAGGCCCAGGTTTTCTGTAGCTCCCCAGTAATTATTGTAGCTTGTAGAACTTGGGCAGCCCTGCTCTTGTGCTGCCCACCTCTGCTTTGCCAGCCCACGTGCTTCGCAGACTCCACCCTCTAACCAGTAACCTTCCCAGTTCCTCCCTTCGTCCTGTTTCAATTGCACAATAGCCTCTTACCCCAGAAATCCATGACTTCAGCAACAGCAGCTCAAGGAACTGCCTCTGTGGTGCCTTTATCTGTCTCTCCTTTACACCAGACACGGAGATGGGGAGGCCATACTATATTCCCCAGTTTTGCCCTTCTTGAAGATCATGGTGCTGTAAGGTATTGTCACACCTCTGGTATTAGGTGTGTCCTAGTGACAGAACTTTGTGAGGTTTTCAGGAGCACTGCAGCTTCTTTGAACTGTTTGTCACCATTGTTTTTGTGCTTTGTTCTTTTCCAAATTGGTGGAGCTCTGCCTGGGGAGTTGCAGACAGGGAGAGGCAGGGTCTAGGAATTTCTTGTACAGAGACCCTTGTGCTTCCTTCGCTGCACATTCACTGTGTTCATTACCCTTCTTTCTTGAGTCAAGCTCTGCCTGTACTCATCTTGGTCACGTTTCCTTCTACCAGATCCTCTTAGATCCAAAGGTGAATTATACTGCTCCTAAACTGCGCTGTTTTGTTTTTCAGTCCGAACCATGTCAGAGCGGTGGCAGATGCATTGTCACTTGGAATGATTTCCATTGCAGCTGCCCAGAAAATTTCACCGGGAAATTCTGTGAAGAGAGAATCTGGTGTGAAAGCAACCCATGTCCTGAAGTCACCACCTGTATCGATGTTCTAGCAGGATATGTGTGTAAGTACGTTCCCTGCTTTACATGTTGGGACTCTCCGTCTCTAAGCAGTGTTCCTAGTTCGTACTGTTGCAATAAACATAAACACACGCCACAGACAGGAGAGGAAATGCTGCCCAGGGACATGCTCCTGCAGGCAGCATGAGCTCCATGGATTTACCGCCAGGCTGTGACACAGCAAACATGGTACTCAAAGGTGTTTTCTTCTGTTATTTTGGCTTGCCCACTTTTGTGGACCGATTGCCTACCTTATCGTTGCAGCTCAAGGACCATCCTGCTCCCTGTAAGTTCAGCCATTTCTAGAGTCTCAGGTTAGTTCACTAAGCAGGACCCACTGAAGTACTGCAGGGGGTGTTGCAGTTTCCCCCTGACAGAACGATGGAGAATGAAGAAAACCAGTTGGCTAATGATGCTCTGATGTGGAGGGAATGTTGTCTGGTGGCTAGAAAGTGTCCCGGGACTCAGGGTGTTGGGCTCTTCCCAGCTTTGCTGCTGACTGCCTCAGCAGCTTTGGATGATAACTTATGTTCTAGTCTTTCTCGCAGTAAAAGGGGAGTAGTTACACTTTTGTGAGACTGATGAGTAAAAGTTGCTGCATCAGAGCTGGATGCTGTTCTCAGAGGTGCAGCTGTAAACAGGAAGAGCTTTAAGGCTGCCAGCAGGTAGGCCTGTAATCCTCCTCACACTAAGCTTCCATGATTCCTAGGGGCAAGAACCTGCCAGGAGTTTACCATTGGCTGGCCTCAAACATGACACCAATTGTCTTTCAAATCCCTTATGCTCTATTCCTTTATTTATAGGTCTGGCTAATGCAACATTTAACAGTTATGCTGCCATTGAATTTACCACCAATGCGTCAGTGACTAGAACCCTGAGCAGCCTCCACGTGGATTTCAGAACCAGGGACGAAGATGCTGTTTTGCTTCGAGCCGTGGCAGAAGTGGATTCCCTCCAGATAGCCATCAGGAACTCCTCCCTGCTTGTTGACATCAGGAGTGGGAACAGCATCGAAGGTGTCAGCTTTCTGAGTCAGACACCCGTCACGGATGGTGCCTGGCACACCCTCTTGGTGTCCATGGAAGAGCCATCTGCACTTTCTTCCAGATGGCTGGTTCGTTTGGATGGGTCTGTCAATGTGACTCTGCAGGGCGATGCTGGGAACCTGGACTTCCTAAAGAACAATGCAGCCATTGTCCTAGCTGAAAACTTCACTGGCTGCCTTGGAGAAGTGAAGATAGGGGGGATCTACCTGCCATTCACTACCCACCTGTCGTACCCCCAGCCGGAACAGTTCCAGCAGACCAGCAGAAGGACCATCCAGCTGGGCTGCTCTGGGGCTGATGTTTGCGCCTCCAGCCCTTGCCTCAATGCTGGCACCTGCGAGGACTTGTTCAATTCCTTCAGCTGTGCCTGCGGTGCTGGCTGGGGAGGGCTGCTATGTGGGGACAACATCGACGACTGCCAGTCAAGCCCCTGTGTTCATGGGGACTGTGTGGATGCAGTAGCAGATTTTCAGTGTGAATGCTTCCGGGGATTCATTGGGAAGAGGTGTGACATCAACGTCGATGACTGTGTGCGGCACCAGTGCCGAAATGGAGCCACCTGCATTGACGGGGTTTATGGCTACTCCTGCAAGTGCCCTCCTCAGTATTCGGGACCTCGTTGTGAGTAAGTGCCCTGTCTGGTTTGATGCAGGGGTCAGAGGAGCCCCCACATAAACTGGATTTTTACAAAAGGGACACTTCGGGAATATTTTCATTGCAAGTATCTGGTGGGTAAAACACCCGAATTCTGCTGTGAATTGGAAGGTGCTGTCCAGGTCCACATCCTCACCGAAAGGTGCTCAGCTCATAAGCTCCCTTACCCAGGGAGGGTAAGGCTCCCTCCTTTCTGTGTGGGTTATCCCCATGCCACTTTGCAGAGCTGTCTGCATTGCAAGCACTGTAGCCTGTGCTCGCTTCCCTCTTCATTCCCCAAGAAATCCATCTTCTCCGGGCTTTGACTCCCTTCGGGCATATTCCTGTATTGACTTAAACCAAAACAGAGCAAATGAAAAACCTGCTGGCCTGCTGAAGTGAAGGAGCCTCCCAGCCCCGGAGGGTGGAGCAGGCTGTGTCCTAACAGTTCGGGAGCACTGAAGGTCCCAGAGGATGGGCAGAGTGCAGGAGAGGGACAGTCTTATCTTTGCTGAGGATGCTGGGTTAGATACACCTTTGTGGCTGGGTGTACAGATTACCTGTAGTGGGAGTTAGTTCCTCACGGTGGTGGTTTGGGTACTAGCGGTACACAGCCGGCTGGCAAGCGATGCTCAGCCTGCCCATGGGCAGAGAGCTGCCGGTGCCAATGAAGCTGCTACCTCAGCAAAACCAAGCCATGCCTTGACAAATAGTTTCTTATAATATTAAAGATACGTACACACTCCTAGACTGATTAACAGCGTTCCTCCCAGCAAGGTTTTGTGACATTGGTCCTGAGACTAAGGGCATTGTTTCCATGTTTTGGTTAAAGAAATGTGTATTTGAGTATCCCGCTCCTTATCCTTCTCCTTACTCGGACAAAAACGTTTCTTTACCCATCCCCGCACGGCCTGTACCGCTCAGCAGTGCACATCCTGTGATCCCACCATGCAGCTCACATAAAATCTGGTGAGAAGTTGGTACAGCGACAGGAAGAGGGCTGGTTTTTTTTAATAAGGTCTGTATTTAGAGCATTTGTATTAGTCTGGAAAAAGTCCAGCATGTTTTAGTCACAAAGGTACGTCTCCTATTGGTAAAGGAAGTGGGAATCACTGGTACTCAGACTTTCACCTGCTTGTGCCTGTTCAAACTGAACACTGAGATAAATACTTGGGTGGCTGAGCTTTGGTTATCCCAGCTACCCAGGTGGAGCTTCCTGTTGTTACTTCATTCTGGCGCAGACAGTTGCCTGGTAGGTGCGTTCTCCTCTGTGTGGCCCGGTGCTGGTGCGGTTCCGTGTTCCAGCAGTATCCTGCCTCTGTATTTTCATCAGCAAGAACAGGCAACTCTGAGACAAGGCCCAGCACTGACACAGCTCCTGCGTATTCTCTGGGCATGCTCCAAGTCATACGCTGATATTACGGATGATTTCTGTGCCTATTTCCTTCTCCACTTGGGTCAAACTCCTGCCTAGAAACACCATTGACTGTGCTTACGGCCCTCGCCAGCCCAGTCTCCGCTGAGCCCAGGTACACTTTGACCTTCCCCAGCAGTGCTTGCTCTAAAGACTGTCTCTCGCTTTCCCAGATGGCCCTTCCCACCCGAGCAATGCGGGAAGAACTTCACCTGCCTCAACGGTGGCAAGTGCGTCAGCGAGAGCTGGGGAGCCAACTGCACGTGCAAGCCGGGCTTCACAGGAAGGAAGTAAGTGCTCTTTGTCGGGGGCCTGCAAAGCCGCCAGTGCCAGTTCCTGTATCAGTGGGGTAGCTGAGCTGGTCCAAATGCTTCGTCCTTTTGCCGTTCAAACCGCTCCAGGGCTGTACAGTAGCTGCTACTTTTTGAAGAGGCACCTTGCTGTGATCTGCTGGCAATACCAATCTCGGCAGCGTGAACTGCTCCCACCTAGTTCTGTGCCTCCAGAGAATTTGTGAGCTGTGCTGCAGTCCCTTCCTGGCCTCAGCCACACAGAAATGACCAAGGAGGCTTAGTTTGAACAAGTAAAAATTTCATGTGGTTGGACCCTGAAGAACACACTAAAAAAGATGCAGCAGGAACTTTTCACATAAACGAGGCTTTTGTAGGCTGTATGGTCTGTGTTCCATGGCACAAGGACAGATGTGAGAAACTTCATCGAACTGTAATATACTTTTCCTTTCCAGTTGTCAAATTAACATAAACAAGTGTGATCCGAACCCTTGCCAGAACGGGGGCACGTGTCAGGACTCCGACAACAAGTACGAGTGCTTGTGCAGTGCCAGCTACACGGGAGAGCGCTGCGACGTTAACGTAAGCACTTCCCTTTGCCAGGGGGAGCTCCTGTCTGTCCTTCCAGCCTGCGCGGGCGAGAGGCGGCATGGGTGGGCTGAGCATTGCCTGTGGGTGCTGGTGGGGCTGCTCTGTGCTGCACAGCCCCCCGCCTGGGTCCTGGCTGAAGCACAGGGAGTGCAGTCAGGGGATCGGCTGCTTCCAAAGAAACCCGAGGTGGGAAATTATTTTTTCTTTGTGGTGCTGTTGAACGTTAATCTCCAGCACGTAAACAACTGCAGCGAATACTGGTCAGTAGCTGTGCGGGCTGCCCTGTGCCTTTTAGGGCTGTCTGCAACTTTCCTTAGACCCTACGACTCCTTGGACAAGAATGAAAGCGCTGCAGTTGGGCTTGTAGAAAGGAGATAGTATCAGTATCTCCTCCCCAGTTTCCTGGAGCGTGGAATTTGAGCTGGCATTTTATCTTGGATAAGCTAGTGACAGAGCACCTTCCCCCTCCGGAGCTCATCGGGGTAGAAATGCATGTGGCTGGAGAAGGGAAGTCAGGCTAAGAGTGGTTCAGGTACAAGTGAAAAAGAAGGATCCTTTATCTGCTGAGGCTGCGTCTGACCCG
>NW_010396148.1:56223-56915 GCF_000710305.1 Buceros rhinoceros silvestris
GCTCCTCGCGGCTGAGCCCCTTCCCGGGCGGAAGGTGTTTGGTCACACACTTGCTGCTCTCTGTGAAGCTGCTGCATGGGCAGGTTTGTCTGGTAACCTGGGAATGCACGAAACCCACAACCCCACTGCAGGGAAAGGGCTGCGCCACGGCGGGGTTTGCTGCTGTTGCTGTTACTAAGGGTTCTGTAGTGCATGTGCCACCAGCTCGCGCCTGACACTGCCCGGTTGCATGTGCAGACTCCTTCAGGCAGCTCTGCCTCAGGGGTTTGCCGAGAGGTTAGAGGAGGAACGCGAGTGTTCTCAGTGCAGGTGCCCTCCAGCCCTGGGCCTGTCTCTTGCTTGTCCTTGCCCATTCAGGTACAGAGCTGCTGCTTTTGTGGGGGTTTTTTTTTTTTTTTTTTTTTCCTTCTCTAAAACCCTCTAATCTGACCATCTTGGGTTCTTCGAGTTAAGCTATTGTAACCACTGGAGTTTCATTGTTTCTCCGTTAATTTCTCTTACAGAAAGGGACTCCAGGTGCTCTCTTCCCCTCCCCACTAATTGAAGTAGCTGTCCCTGTAGCCTGTGGCTCTTTGCTGCTGCTCAGTATTGGTCTCATATTCATGATTCTCACTGCGAGGAAGAGGCGCCAGTCAGAGGGGACCTACAGCCCGAGCCAGCAAGAAGTGGCAGGGGGGGGGGGGGCGGAGGAG
>NW_010396148.1:57131-57466 GCF_000710305.1 Buceros rhinoceros silvestris
CAGGGTCTGCTCTGACCTTGACCTTTCTCCAGCACTCGCAGCAGCAGATCCACCCTATCTCAGTTTCCTTAAGGCACGGTAACGAAGACTTGGATGTAGGAGCACAAGGCAGACTGTGGATGTGGTAGCTGTTCCCGCTGGGTCCAGCTCGTTGAGCCTCTTTGCTCCCTTCGGTCCTGCCCCGCACCTTCCCCTCAGCCCGAGCTGGTGAGATGCACCTGCTGTGAAGCTGGTCTGCTCCATCCCCCTCCCAGGCTGCACTGGCACCGTTACATCTGCTTGAACAGGCAGGGTTGAACTAGGCACGAATTTGCAGCGGAAGCTCCGAGTTGCTG
>NW_010396148.1:57479-57956 GCF_000710305.1 Buceros rhinoceros silvestris
ATGCACCTGCAGGGTCTGCTCTGACCTTGACCTTTCTCCAGCACTCGCAGCAGCAGATCCACCCTATCTCAGTTTCCTTAAGGCACGGTAACGAAGACTTGGATGTAGGAGCACAAGGCAGCCTGTGGATGTGGTAGCTGTTCCCGCTGGGTCCAGCTCGTTGAGCCTCTTTGCTCCCTTCGGTCCTGCCCCGCACCTTCCCCTCAGCCCGAGCTGGTGAGATGCACCTGCTGTGAAGCTGGTCTGCTCCATCCCCCTCCCAGGCTGCACTGGCACCGTTACATCTGCTTGAACAGGCAGGGTTGAACTAGGCACGAATTTGCAGCGGAAGCTCCGAGTTGCTGTGTTACAGAGACCATTGTACCAACCCGTGTTTTATGGGGTGATTGCTGTTAGACATTCCCATGGTACCGCACAGGAGAGGTGCCGTCAGAACCGGCTGGGTGTGGGGCCAGTGCTGGAGGGAGCGGCAGCAGC
>NW_010396149.1:0-4745 GCF_000710305.1 Buceros rhinoceros silvestris
ACGAAGAAAAAGTCTTGCGATCAATACCAAAGAAAACAGTCTTCATAAATAATACTGTAATTATCCAGGGATGACTCTGAGCACACGCAAAGTTGAGTAAAAAAGCCTAAAAGAGGTAGTATTTTTTTCATGGTGGATGAAAAATTAAGTTTTTAAAAGAATTCAGCTTGTAGTTGGTAATTTTCACTTTCTTACACATTTTTATGTATAATTTTAAATGACTGACAATAACTCATTCCTGTCTACAAATCGTATCCTGTGCTCTTTTCTATAATTGCAATAGGTAACAGTATGCTATTTTCTCCTGTTAATCTCAGAGGGAGGTAACTTACTGTATGGGTTATTTGGTTGATTATGTTGGAAACATTACTCATCCAACCTTAGCAAATGTGAAGTACGTTTTGAATGTGAAAAATATTCCATAATATTTAGCTGTCTCAAAAAAGCAATGATGTTTATCCAATAATATTCTATTTTCTTAATAGCATGCCTTGGAGCTCATGCTTTCCGTGCCAGAGCACCAGGATTCCTTACTCTGGCAGGGCTTTTGTTCTGTGCTGACAGGAACAAAAACCTCCTGTCTTGTGAAGCAAAGGACTCAGTGTAATAATACCAAGCCTTGCACGAACGATTCAGCATGGATTTCAGATAATGTCCCTTAACTGAAGCGTTAACTGCAGGACTCCTGTTATTCTGTTATTAAATCATATCCTAGGGGAAAACATAAATTAAGGGAATGTTTTTCATCATACAGGATGTAGGAAGGTATCCAAGTCGAAACTCTGGAGGAACTTTACACTGCAAATTCATACTCACACTTCTTTCCTTTTTTCTTTTTTGTGTTGCAATTGTTCATTTAAATTTATTATTTTATAAAATAACTTGCACCTTTAGCCTAACTTCCTTCATACCTTAAGTCTAATAACACCTCTGCTTCAGACCTGTACAGAAGAAACCCCCAAAACATTGCTACTGCTGGACTGTATCTCTCTCAGCTTGCTTGGTCGGCTGGGCTTTTCTCAGTAGTTATTTCCTTTTTTTTGCATATGGTGTATGTGGATATTTGGACATCCCAAACATTAAATCCATATTTTTACTGGCCTACCAAAAGGACCAGGGCACAAGTTCTCACATAAGCACAGAGTTCATCAACATTAACAGCACCATCCCTGGCACATTTTTGGTCTGTCCCCTTAGCACTTTCTCAGACAATACTTGGGGTGCCTTAGGAGTTTGTAAAAGCCAGAAACCATTCACAGGAGACACCAAGGACCAGCTTTCCTATTCTGGAGGGAGGTATGCACATAAATTATGTGATCCTACCTGTCACGAGAAGCAGAGAATGACACTGTCCCTCTGGTTTCATTAGTATACACATTGTCTAAGTGTCAGAGTCCTTCCTCACAGCCTGACTGGATTTGAGCTTGTACCAGTTCCTCTACACTCCATTTTTTTTCTCTGAAGTCTGTTAATTAACTCATGTTATTAGTTTCTGCACACTTCTTTTTCATTTTACTGTTGCCTCTTGTGTCAAAGAGGAGCTTTTGTTAAAATCTCTGTTTAGATGTATACACATAGACAAGACATCCAGGCCCTGAAGCACATTAAACAGTGTGAACATTGTCATCCGAGTCATTAATCATTGAACTAACAAAGACATTTCTATAAGAAAAGGTAAATGCCTTTAGCTGCCATAATAAAATCCATTTATCTTCACCCAAAATGTCTATAGGTACATCTTAATATGCTTGCAGTGTTACTTTTAATGAGAAAGAATATCGCCCAAATTTTTGTTCTACTCTCAGGTTAATGAATCTCAGCCTTGACCTTCCCAGCTATCTTTTTCCACAGCATTCTTTTGGGCAAGTAGTTTTAACTGTCACTGCAACCTTTTCTAATATCATATTAAATGCAATGCAATTCACTCAATATTTTGTCTATACTATCAGGATTTTTTGATGAGAAGTATAATTTTCACTCTTGATGAGATAAAGATTTCTTTTCAAATTAATACCTTTTCTTTTATTACACAGGCCAAATTCAATCCTGATCTTGTCTTTTATGAGAAAGTTTAAACAATTGCCACTTGCAGTGGGATGAAGTCCGATATTTCATTATATCTGAGTTTATGAAAGGACAGTATTACTGATAACTTTGCCTGCAATACGTCACTATCTAATGGGTTTGCCACTGTTATTCCAATTTGTTAAAGGTGTCTTTCATTTCTGGTACAGTTCCTGCAAGAAGACTCCTAATCTGATAGCTTGCTTATAGCCTTCTCCTTAATTAATCTGAGCAGTTCAGTAAAGCCAACACAGCTACACATAATACAGCAAAATCACTCTGACAAATTAGAGTGAGGTAGAAGAGGGCTATTAGTGCTGTACATTGTGTCATGGCAATTTTAAGTGTCCAACTCCACATTACATGTGTGCTTAGAAGTTTAAGTGTGCTACTTAATCAGGCTTTCTTTGCTTTTCTAGCTATAATCTTCACACGTTCACTTCCGACTATCATCCATCTGCTCTTTACGGTAAGCAACTCATTCTTGGTTATTGGTTATTTCTGTACCCCACCAAGCATAAAACAGCAACCGAAGTACTCTCTGGAATCAGAGCTTTTTCTTTTTCATCATGAAAGTCACCTTCTCTTACATTTTCTCTGGAAATTAACTCTGTTAGTGTCTACCATACCACAGTTATATATAATTTTTTTTACGTGCACAGGAGCACACATTATATTTTCTGTATTTCAGGTAGAGGCTTTTTGTAGGGACCTGGATGCTTGAGTATCTGTGTCTGTATTTGTGAATAAAGATGGATTTGTTCTTTGTTACTTGTTTGTTATTATTTCTTCATGTAGTCAGCTTCAAATTTACTTTAAGCTGATGAGAATATCAGCTTAAAAAAATTTAGGAAAGGTCTGTGAAAGGCCTCAGCACATGCTCCAGTCAGGAATCCACCACCTTGAGCTATGTTAGGTATGACCTCCACATAACGTTTAGGGAACAAACACCTCAGTGTACAATTTTCAGCAGTCAGTGAAATCAGTCAGCAAAATCAGTCAGTAGGATAGCTGAGGGCTAGTCTTAATCCCATTCAAAGTTTGATCATGTCTAAAGCAGACCATAACTCATGGCTCACATGCCTGTCTAGGATAGGAGATGTACGTTTTGGGTGCAAATGATGGCTTGACAGTAGTGGAGCTGTGACCTACTCTTCAAATAACAACTGCATCTCAGAGTTCTTCACTAGGAAATAAGCAGAAATAATTCAGTTTATTCTCTGCCTACAAACTGTCCTCTTGACCCACTCAGCAACGGTTAAAGTTATTTTTCCACTTACATTGGTAAGAAGACTGTGCCTGGAAACAGCTCTTTTTTCACTATGGAGCCTGTGGGAAAGAAATCCAGCTCTCCTTTTTGTAGTTACTGAAGATTTCAGAGAGTTCATTAAAAAACACCCTACCAGACTCTGAACAAAAACACATCAGAAGAGCTCGGACACATTTAAAATACACATTCCTGTTACATGTAACTATTCAGAAATCAGATTCAGAAACTGAACAAAATCTAAACTCCATATCAAAGTACCCTTGCTATAAAAAAGAAGGATAGGACAATATCCCACAGGAGCTCCTACTTTCCAACACAGTATTTATTTTCCCTCTAGATGAAAGATAAGCAAATAGTAGTATCAAAATGCACCAAGCCTGAATTGCTAGTGGTTTTGAATGACTCTTCATAACCAAATTTCTTACCAATTTAAATGTTTTTCCTTTTAAGTTTTTCTCATAAGAAAGGACTCACAATCAGAAAAACATCAGCTTTGATTATCTCATTTTTATTTCAGTGAAATAAAAACAATCTATGTAAAAACCAAATACTTCACACCACTTTGCATAGACAGCTTTTGTAATTGTTTTTATAAGCTAAACTAAATGTATGCACATGCCCATTAATTTTTTTCTTTTTAAATCATGTGGGAAAGGATTTTGGAGTAGAAAGTTCCAAAATTTTGTGTGAAGATGAGCACAATACAGGCAGCGTGGGATTTTTAATTTATGCTCTGTGTAGTCCAGGCAGAGGTCCAGCTTTCTGGTACAACAGTGGACTTGCACACTGAAAGTTGGCCTTGGGTGGCCAAAATGCTGATTTTAAACACGGTTGTCTCGCTGAAGTCCTAGATACTGCATTTGCCAACTGTACGCCACTGTGTAGAAAGGTGAACAAGAGTCATTGGGTCAAAAGAACTGCAAAAGACTGGCTGAAGAACTGGCTGAAGAACTGGCTGGAGAACACACTGCTGACGGGGGAGTTCCCAATACTGTTTCCAGTACTAATGAGATATATAGAGGTTTTTTTAATCTGCATAATGCACATAAATGCCTTGGATGAGTGTACTCTTCACTGGATAAAAAACTGGCTGGATGGCCAGGTCTAAAGAGTGGTGGGGAATGGAGTTAAATCCAGTTGGTGGCCAGTCACAAGTGGTGTTTCTCAGAGCTCAGTACTGGGGCCTGTTCTCTTTAACATCTTTATCAATGATCTGGATGAGGGGATCAAGTTTGCAGATGATATCTAGTTAGGCGGAAGTGTTAACCTACTTGAAGGTAGGATTTACAGAAGGATCCGGACAAGCTGGATCTATGGGCTGAAGTGGTATGAAGTTCAACAAAGCCAAGTGCCAGGTCCTGCACCTGGGTCACAACAACCACATGCAATGTTACAGGCTTAGGGAAGAGCG
>NW_010396149.1:4856-14270 GCF_000710305.1 Buceros rhinoceros silvestris
AAAGGACCTGGGGGTATCGGTCAACAGCCGGCTGAAGATGAGCCAGCAGTGTGCCCAGGTGGCCAAGAAGGCCAACAGCATCCTGGCTTGTGTCAGCAATAGTGTGACCAGCAGGACTAGCAAAGTGATTGTCCCCCTGTACTCAGCACTGGTGAGGCCACATCTTGAGTCTTGTGTCCAGTTTTGGGCCCCTTACTAAAAGAAGAACATTAAGGCACTGGAACGTGTCCAGAGGAAGGCAATGAAGCTGGTGAAGGGTCTGGAGCACAAGTCTTATGAGGAGCAGCTGAGGGACCCGGGGTTGTTTAGTCTGGAGAAAAGGAGACTGAGGTGAGGCCTTATCGCTCTCTACAACTTCCTGAAAGGAGGTTGGAGACAGATGGGAGCCAGTCTGTTCTTGAAAGTAATAAGCAATAGGAGAAGAGGAAATAGCCTCAGGTTGTGCCAGGTGAGAATTAGGTTGAATATTAGGAAAAATTTCTCTACAGAGAGGTTTGCAAAGCATTGGAACAAGCTGCCCAGGGAAGTGGTGGAGTCCCCATCCCTGGAGGACTTGTAGATGTGGTGCTTAAGGATATGCTTAAGGCTGAATGGTGACCTTGCATTGCTGGGTAAATGGTTCGACTTGGTGATCTCAAAGGTCTCTTCCAACCAAAATGATTCTGTGATCCTGTGTAAACGGCCTAATACTAGCCTTTGTAGTTGTCATCCTTTCCACATAATTCTTCTGGGCCCAATGGACTTGGTATTTCTGCTTGTGTTCTGGTTCCCTCTGGCAAAGAAGGGGAAAGGGGGCTCTACTGTAATAAGTTTCTAATTGGGAAATCAGTAGGAAATCATCCTCCATTTTCTAAATTTAAGCCTTGATCACCAGCCTGCTATAGTTTACGAGATGGATATCTGCTTCTTGCTTTTAAAGCTCCAGAAAGCTACCTTTGGCAGAGATGTCCACCTCAACTTGAAGAAAGTATGGCACCTCTTCCACTAAATGAGGTACCTATGTATGAGAGGAGAGCGGGACTTCAGGCAGGCTTGGGCTATCCTGCATGTCATCTGTACAGTGGCTGATTTCAGGCGGCTCCCTGATCAACACAACTGTTCTTTTTGACCCACTGACAGATCATTATTTCTTTCCATTTATTCTAAGGAGACTACGAGCACCTAACACAGAGACCCGTGCTGTATGGCGGAGGCACACAACTGCAACATCTAATATTTAGCTCTCAAAGTCCTCTGCAGTTCTAAACCCCAAACAGCAGTGCTCACCTTGGACCAAGAGATGTACACACATGCTCCTTTATCCTGAGCATTACAGCCAAGCAGCTGAGAGAGAAATGAAATAGAGTAGAGTAGAATAGAATAGAATTAGGAGTAGTTCAATTGGAAGGGACATACAATGATCATCTAGCCCAACTGCCTGACCAATTCAGGGCTGACCAAAAGTTAAAGCATGTTATTAAGGGCATTGTCTAAATGCCTCTTAGACACTGACAGGCTTGGGGCACTGATCACCTCTCTAGGAAACCTGTTCCAGTGTTTGACCACCCTCTCAGTAAAGAAATGTTTTCTTATGTCCAGTCTGAACCTCCTCTGGTGCAGCTTTGCGTTCTATCACTGGACACCAGGGAGAAGAGCTCAGCACCTCCCTCTCCACGTCCCCTCCTCAGGAAGCTGTAGGGAGCAATGAGGTCATCCCTCAGCCTCCTTTTCTTCAAAATAGACAAGACCAAAGTCCTTAGCTGCTCCTCATAGGACACTCCTTCCAGTCCTTTCACCAACTTGGTTGGCCTCCTCTGTACTCATTCAAGGACCTTCACATCCTTCTTAAATTGTGGGGCCCAGAAGTGCACACAATATACTCAAGGTGAGGCTGCACCACTACTGAATACAGTGGGAAAATTACCTCTTTTGCCAGCTGGTTACACTGTCTTTGATGCTGATCAAAATCTGCCAAGTGCATTTCACAACTGTTTAGTGAGTTGGCCATGAAGACAGTTTCCTTCCAACAAAGGTTTTTTGTATCGTTCCAAACTTCCAGTGTCATTTGCAGCTGCCTGGTTGGGCCTTTTATCTTAAAGAAAATACAGGAACTATTCACCCCATATTGGTTTCAGCAAATCAGAATATGAAATCAGGCTGTTGATTTCAGCTTTCTATTAAATAGATAATTAGACAAAAATTCTTTATCAGCAGGGAATATCCCAAATTCAGGCAGCAGATGCAGCACTTACTGACAACCATGAAAGAAAAGCTTGGGAGAAACATTCAATCCCTGGAGATGTTGAAAAGGACATCATTTGACAAAGCATCAGAAACAAACTGAGCATATGCGATTTTAACACCTTCACCGTTACAACCAAAGAAATGGTTTCATGCTGCATGCTTTTCTCTTGATTATATCCCTTTCTTTCTTTCTTTCTTTCTTTCACCTTTAAATGCTAGGATTTTCAGAGCTGTGACAATAAGCTACATATACAGCTTTGACCTTTAGAGTACTTCCTGCTGTAATTGGCTGATTATGTCTTTGGCAGGAGGGAGACTAGTACTATAGTCATTTCAGGCAGAAAAAAATCTAATCATCTGCAATAATTCTTCACACATTTATAGAAAAATAAATCAGAAGAATATTATTTAGCAAAGGTGGTAATAAGAGTCACACAGCAAGAGCTGGACAACTTTTTTTCTGATGAAAACAAAAAGCCTGTTCATGTAATCTCAATCTCTTTATGAATTTACAATAATTTTTTTCTACTAGAAAACCAGAAGAGAAAACTGTGATAAAACTACCAGTTTTGTTTCTTAATGACATTTAATTAGAACAAAGCCAAACTTAATATCTAAGTAAGAAAAGGGGAGGTTCAAAAAGCAGCAAAATATTTCATTTTTGCTTGAGCAAAATGTGTCCAATTCAGAGCTCTCTAATTATTTATTTTAGCAAGGGGAAATAAAATAAAAATAGTTAATGTGAAAATATTTTTCCCCCACTTAGACCTGTACAATTGTTCACCCATTTTTGCCTAGAAGTCCTCAAGAACATTCCTAATGGGACAGTTGCTCTAACGAAAGACTTAAAGATTGTAAACGATAGTGTTCAAAACAATCAGTTGCAGTTGAATATGTTTAGGGAAAATACATGAAACTAGACTTCACTCACTGAGAGGATAACAAGCATCTTCTCAGTGCCATAACTCGATTATTCTGTTGTTTGCTGCTCTGATCCACTTTGTAGATTAATTAAACGGCACTAGTTGATAGGATTTGATAGGGGGAGATGCTGCATCCCCCTTGAATGTTAAAAACACTGAGGACTAGAACAAACGTAGCTCATCTACATTCATGGAGATCTTTTTCATGTGATTAAGCTCCTTAGAAATAACCTGCTCCCAGTAGCCCATTTCCGAAGCCACTAAAAATAATCTTTACTAGATTTACTTTATTAGATGCTAATGCTTCTTTTGGTTTTACTTACAGTTTTTAAGATTACTCTGCAGCAAGGCTCCTTATGTGATGGGTTACACTCCAGATCTGGAAAAGCAATATACAATGTCTTTTCCTAAACTTCACCAAGATCCTCTACAATTCCTGATTCTCAATTCTAGTGGAACACTCTGTGTTTATTAATGTTTTCCCTGTCCTTCAGGGAGCAGCTGCTGTATGCTGCTCAGTTTTCAATTCAGAGGGGATGTACAGCATCTGGCTGGCCCAAAAAAAGAGGAGCTGGGTTCTGCTTCCTACTAAACAGGCCTCAGCAACGGATTTGGACAAATCTTAACGACTGAGCTCCAAGCTAGGGTTTATGGAAAGAGACCCAGGTAGTGCTGAGGATGCTGATAAAAGCATGGCACTCTCTGCAGAACGTCAAGGTTTATTTTCTTCTAAGTAAATGTTAAATTCTACTTGCTTTCTTCAGAAGTTCACTTTAATCAGACATAACTATTCTTGAATTCTGAGGTAAAGATGTTTCTTGACCTTGACCTCAGCAGAAACTACTTTATTTGCAAAATCCATTACTATAAAGATCTCAGTATCAAAGGAATACAAGCAATAATGTCATTAGTTAATAATGGAAATCTTGCGAAGAAAAATACTTAAAAGACTTGGACTAAAACCTAGCAAACATTAATTGCACCATTCCTTAGAAAGAGTGAAAAGATGTCAGGTAAAATGGGGTAAATGGTACTTCAGTTTTCCCCCACAAAACTTCTGACTTTCTCCGCTTTCACATTCCAGCAGGCCTTTGTTTCACACTACCCAGCACAGAGCAGAAATAGTTGTTAAGTGCTACTGTAAGCAATGTCTGGTGTTAACGTGTAGAAACGCAGAACAACACTACAAGAAACCCAGTTGTTTCCTCTGTTCCCCTGGTTCTAAGTCCAGAACTCATCTGAGCTTAGCTTCCTGATGCTTCCTTTTCGCACCCCTCCAGACAACTGCCAACTGTTTTTTGAGGATAAAGCCAATACAATGATCCTTCTAGAATTAAGAGACAATAATGTGCTACGTCTGTGTCTCAGCTGAGGAAAACCACAAAATGAGAGGTTATTCAAAGAAAGCACTAACATTATTCATCAGACAGACGTCATGCAAAAGAACCACAGACCCCAACTACTATTCAAGGACAATGCATGGGGCTAGATATATTCAGATATTCTTATCAGTTTTCAGTAGAAAAGTCCTGATAAACCTTTATCTTGTGATGCTTATTGTTTGCCTCTTCCCTACAGTAATACAAATAGCAATAACCATATGGGAATGCACAGTCTTACTGTAACAGGCATTTTTTTCCCAGGTGTTTCATTGCTCAACATAAATCCCACTAAAATTTCTCATGATAATACCTTCTAATCCAGCTTTGTCTGTTTCCTGACTCCCATATTTGTGGAACAGTCTCTCAGTAATTAAAATCTAAGACACTTTTAGGACCTGAAATATTTTTAGTATGCAAATTAATTACACATTTACAATAGACATGTTCTGGAGTTCTGATGCATGTAATTAGAGATACCTCTTCAGTGGTAAGATGTTAAGTACTTTTATACAGGATGTGGCTGCATTTCTGAGTTCCTGCAAGGCTGGTTACTAAAAAAATACTGTACATTTTATTAATGAGTCTCATATTGGGCTAAACTGAAATGTGCATTAATATTTTGAATTTTATCCTCCCGAATCCTTCGTGCTTGAAAAATATCTGATAGCAGTAAATATATTCCACTTAGGTAAAGTAAATCTGACCTCGTGGTAACCTGCAAATGTACCAGAAGTGCCTTCCTCCTCTTGCTCAATTAAACAAGGCTCCAAGCACTTGCTGCCACCTCTGTATTTGTGTGTTACCAGCTAAATTGTTCTTGCTGCATGAAGATTCACATCTGTGACAGCAGCTGAGAAAATGTTTTATTTTTATCTCCCTGCGCTCCTAACTCCTTGAATTAATACTATGCATTAAGCAGGCCTCTTAAACTTCCTTTTTCATTACAGTTGTTTCCCTCTCGGAGCACAGCTGCCTCATGTTTTGCAGAGGGCATTCTTCCTTGACTCCAGGGTCACACCAAACCTTTTACAGTCTTTATACAAACCTGCCTTTGTTCTTTGCATGAAACCTAGAAAATGGTATTCACAACATATTTCCTCCCAAAGAATTTGGTTCAAAATATGAATGTTTGTCTATCTTGTGTCATTATCTGCTTATTTGTCAGTACTGAAATACAGAAAAGGTTTTTCTTAGCCCCTATTTGTTGTGTTAACAATAAGCACTCTCCATTCTGGACAAAGTCCAAATTACCGTGATAAAATGGCGGTTGGAATCCCTCAGTAAGCTCTACAGACATTCATAAAAGCACTTAAGGTCTACATTTAATGGCACTCTCCTTGCCACACAATCAAACATACCCAGCATAATGCCAATCTATGACATCACTGAATGCATTTCAACCTTGTGATATTATTAAGACATGATTCCATTTTGCAATCCTCTTGCACACAGCTGCCTAGGCCCTTCTCAGGACCAGCCTAAAAGCACATGAAAAGAAGTGCACTTGGCATGTCAGAAATGCGCGTTTCAGCCTTTGATCCAGCACCTACACACGTGTTCATCATGTGACCAGGTAGCCAACTGCCATGCAACAAAGGTGCCGTGTTTAAATGTGGTCTGGAAAGACGGTGGGCAACGGACTATAGACTTACTTGCTCTACGCTTCAGGCTGAAGGTTTATCCTGGAATTGTAAGACTTTTTATTAAGAGTATATTGGCTCTTTTGATCCAACTGGTTAGCCAACATCCAGGGTCTTTCTGGGCTGTTCCTGTTATTTATTTCTCCTTATAAACTGCAGCATTTAACTGTATGTTAATGTCACCTAAATGAAGCTTCAGTCTTTCAAACATTTGGTCACATAGTTGATGTTTAAGCAGTGAGCCTAGACAAAAAAACACAGCTATTATGCATATACCACTAAACCTAGGACTGCCAAAGCCTCGCTGAAACACCGGAACATGATTGGTTGTATTCTTTAACCATTTCTGTGTGCCCAGCATGTTTTTGGCATGCTAACATGTCTAAGCATATTTCAGGGACAGCATGAAACACAGACCCTCCCCAGCAGGCTGCATAGGCCAGGCTACGCTGTTATCAGGGGAGATCATGTAAGTGAACATATCTGGGATATACAATGCTGCTTGTCCTCACAACCAAAGAATAAAAGCTGGCCTGTATAATCTGCTAGCACAGAAGAAGCTTGTGATGCTAAACATTCAAATGTGAAACAGATGGTAGCACACAAATCAGATTAATTACAACAAAATGTATTTCTTATGTTACTAGGTGCATACTGTAGCTTTTAATAGGAACAATTGTCCTGATAGGACTTAGAGGTCTTAATCTCACTCTAAATGACAGCTGAGACTGTTGTGGTATCACTGCAACAGTGCCTTTGTAGACAATTAGCAAGACTTCCACTGACAGTGGCCAATTTCCAACATTATAGACCTTTAGTAATAGTATGTGGAGTTCGTCTCTGCTAACAGTCCTTGCCACAGAGACTAATATGTGTCAGCTATAAGCTTTTTAACCCCCCAAAATTATATCTGACCCTGAACTTTCTATAACGGCAAAAACTAACTTCTGTTAGTGTCAGAAATAAGTACATTGTAAATTATTAACTTCAGTATCTATTATTTAGTGTCTTAGTATCTAATAGTCAGTATCTACTACTAAGTGTAATTGATTAAGGAGCTTCAGTTAAGGTGATTCAGATTACACTGTTTTGAAAGGGCACCCGAAGATAGGTGTTTTTCCGAAGGCAGTGCTGCACAACTTCAGAATCCAGAAGCAGCCGATAGAATTGAGAACCTGCAAGAGAATGAGAAAGCAGCAAACGGATACAGTGCAGTTAGAGTGGCTACCTACAGTAAGAAACGAGGCAGCCTGACTCGGGTTTGGCTGAGCGGTCTCCCTGAGCGCTCTCTAAGGCTAAAGCTGCAGCTCTGTCCAGCACTGCAGTTTAATGCTGCAAAGGGCACTCGTGGGTCTGGCAAGTCATGAATAAGGTCTTTGAGTGAATCACAGGCAGAAAAATTGTTCCTTGAATATTCATAGCTACTGAAGCCTGCCTTCCTACAGATTGGAGTTTTTTAGTTTAAAAAGTTAAATTTATGCACATTTTCCCCACATCTGCACTCTCACAACTCTCTTTTTCCTCCTAACTGCCAGCTGATTCCAGCTATGCCCACGATGACTGACTTGCCACATGAATGTGCCAAAAGACTAAACTGCAAACCACAAAAGAAGTATCAGTTGAGTTCAGACTCAAGCTTTTATCTCACAGTGTCATCAGAGACACTAATTTTATCTCTACTTTGTTGTTGTCATTTTTAATCAAAGTTTTGGGACTGGAATAATTTATGGTTGAAATTAATCTTTAGATTCAAAACCTACTGCAAGGAGGGAAGCAGCAGACAGAAAAGTCCCATAATCATCTTCCTTTAGGAAAATTACCTAGAACATTCTTTTTCCTGCATGCCCAGAAGGAATAAATTGCATTTACTTTTCTTGGCAGGAAATTTGAAGTGCCAGAAGAGATTGCTGTTGAAAAGCCATGAATTTGATTCTCAATCAGCTTTTCAGTGGGATCATTTTAGCTATACTTCTGGTATTTAAAAAGTCAACAGGAGGATGGGGTTTGGCACTAAGTAAGGTGGACATGATGACCTGAAATAGCAATGCCTGACCTTTTCAGGAGCGATGCAATTACACTTTTCCCAGAAGAAATCTCTTATTGCACATCAGATTTGTTTAAATTTGAGTAGATTGTAACTACTATTATCAAGAGTCTACAGAGATGCCATCAAAAATCCTGATTACAGTACAGCGCATGGGATGATTACTGCTGTTCACATTTCGGTATTCAGTATCTGCTATGCAAGTTACGTGGGGTCTCAGAAATCAGAAAGCAACAGACAGCGTATTTCCACTCCTGAGATCAGTCTCTAGGCTACAAAGAGCTGAACTGTGACTACTGAATAGCATATGGCTACAAAACAAATTTCTGGCATCATATAAATATCATATGTACCTGTTTACATACAGGTACATAATCTATACCTACTATACATATAAGAATGTTTGCACCTAAGTATGGGTAGATGGATGGATAAAGTGTATGTGTATATAGATAGATATGTACATAAAGAAACATACGTTAACATGATTCTCACAACAACATATGTATTTATATGCATACAGGTACGATATGTATAGTATATGCATAATACATGTATGCTGGAACAGATGTTATTTCATGTGGCTCCCATCCTATGTGCATATAGAGAGAGATACGTGTGTGTATATATATATATGTATGTGTGTATATATATATATGCATGGACATACATGTATAGACAATTATTAAGTCCACCATGCTTGAAATACTCACATTCAGGCCTCAAAGAACAAGAGTCATGTCATCTATTTCAATCCAAATATTAAGATGGCTCCATGGCAGGCAAGCAGACAGGAGAGATTATTTTGCCAGCACGCTCCAACTCTTAATCTGAAGGGCGTGATGTCAAAATATCCTTAAGATATTTTTAACTCATTTACAGAAGTGTGGTCAGTTTTTTATTACCTCCATCAAAACATTATTGTCCACTGAGAATCTGTTCAGCTTCATGAAAAATAGCTCTGCGTGGTCTCCTTAGATGTGTTTGGATTGCAACAGAGAGGCCAAACCACGAGAACCAGCGCAGGGAAGAGGCAGAACAGGGAACAGGAAAGCGCTGCAAGCCCAGAGGTGTAATGAACGTTGAATTATTTATAGAAAGCAGAGCATCTCAATTAGGAAAGCAGAGGAGAGACTTGCTCTCTCCTGCCTGAACCTTCGATCACTCAGCCGGGACATAAAACACTGCTCTAACACTCTTAC
>NW_010396149.1:14406-14892 GCF_000710305.1 Buceros rhinoceros silvestris
ATTGGTGCTTATTTAGGAGTCCATTTGTGAGCTGCCTGGAACTTAGAGGTGTTGGTTTTGGCACACATCTTGCAAAACGAGTGTCAAGCCTTCAGATGCGGAGGTATTCTGCAAGGGTGGGGAGGGTGTCCAGTTTTCCAGCCAGGCTCCCTGTGCCAACGCCGTGGACCCCTCAGACAGGCACCACGGGACCACTTGGGGCTGACGGGTAAAACCAAAGGACTAAAATGCTGCCTGGAAACCAGGAAGCAGCCAACCCCAGTAACGAAATAACAGGGCTAAATTAGTAACAGCACGGACACATTTTGTGACATTGCAAGGGCAGGAGGTCTGGCTTCAGGGCTCAGGGCCAGCTCAGAGCTGGAGCAGCTGAGGGTGGCCCCCGTCCCCCTGGGGAGGCAGATCCATGGCCCACCCGGCCACGGCCGCTGTGTTGCGGCTGGGGCTGTAAGGCCTGCGCCCCGGGCTGCGCGGCACCACGGTGCT
>NW_010396150.1:0-884 GCF_000710305.1 Buceros rhinoceros silvestris
CTTTCCCAACCAACCAACTCTGTGCCTCTGTGAATTCCCACATAGAGCAGAGCATCGCCCCAAACCCCAGCGGCCACTCCTCCTCCTGCTGCGAAACACTCGCTCTTCTCGAAAGCAAACTGTGAGTCATGTATTGACTTTCCAGTGATTGCTCTTTGAAATCTTCGTGGCTTTTGTGTCAGTTGCTGGAGTAACTCTCTTCCACCGGAGAGGAGTTTGACAGAGGGCAAGCTGGCGCGCCTGGCGGTATTTCAAGAATATGAAATAATCTTTATCTTTCCGGTTCCTTTAGGACATAATTCTGCTTTATCAGGGAAATATCCTCAGTTGTGATATCAAAAGTTTTCACTGACTTCTTTAAACTCAGTCTCCAGTGTTACTGCCACTGGTTTATTTTTCTTCTGCAGAATATACGAGGTTTAGAAGTAAAATTTACTGCAGCTAATAAATGGTATATGCAGGATATAGAAGTATATGCCAAAACCCAGCAGTGACATATAAAATGTGCAACAAAATGAAAAAAAATATGCCTTTGATGTTTATTTTGTTTCTTCTGCAATTAATTCCTCTCCTTTGGGCATCCCCAGCTTGGGTCAAACCGTCTGATTTATCTCCCCTCGTGCAAGGGGGAGTTTCCTGCTCGTTGGCTTCGTTTCGCAGAGCTTTGAGCGCAGGGCTTCACTGGGCATCCCGCGTCCCTCGGCAGGGGCACCGTGGGACCACACTGGCGCCCTGCTGGGTTCCTCCTGGGAGGAACAGAAGTCCCCGGCGCCGGAAGAGTTCTGGTTTTGTTGTCCGCATTACAAATGAAGGTCCGGTCTGTGCTAGCCTGGCCCTCTGCTGCCTCACCCGATACACCTGACCCAGCCCCCAGGGGCAGCGTC
>NW_010396150.1:963-1242 GCF_000710305.1 Buceros rhinoceros silvestris
CCCCAGCCCCCAGGGGCAGCGTCTTCCTGCCACGGTGGGCGGTGAGAGAGCTTCGGACTCCTGCCAGCGGAGGAGCGGCCGTGCCCAGCTGTGCCGGGCAGGGCTGTGTTGTGCTGAGCCGTGCCGGGCAGTGCTGTGCTGAGCTGTGCCATGCTGTGCTGAGCTGAGCTGAGCCGTGCCAGGCAGTGCTGAGCTGAGCTGAGCCGTGCCAGGCAGTGCTGAGCTGAGCTGAGCCGTGCCAGGCAGTGCTGAGCTGAGCTGAGCTGTGCCATGCCAGGT
>NW_010396150.1:1401-5125 GCF_000710305.1 Buceros rhinoceros silvestris
TGCTGTGCTGGGCTGAACCGAGCTGGGCGGTGCTGTGCTGAGCCGAGCCGTGCCAGTCAGTGCTGAGCCGAGCCGTGCCATGCAGTGCTGTGCTCAGCCGTGCCATGCAGTGCTGAGCTGAGCCGTGCCGTGCCAGGCTGCCTCTGTGCAGCAGAGCTTCGGGGGCAGGCTGGCGAGAAGAGAAGACGAGAGAAGAATGGTGGAGGAGAACCCATGGGCCTCCCCCTGGCCAACGCGAGGAGAGGGGAGGTCGCGGCGGCTGCAGGCTCAGCTTTTCTCCGGTACGAAAGTGAACAAATGTCAGCCCTTGTAATTACCCAGCGTGCCGCCCTGGGAGCGTGAGAAATCTGGGGCATGGGGAGAAGAGCCTTTCACAGCAATCAGCTGCTGGCTTTCAGGAGAAGCCGTGTGAACCCATCGCTTTGTGTGGTGCTCCCGTAGTTGTAATAAACGTCCAGGAGGCAGCTCTTGGCAGCTGCTAATTTTAAAGCAACGTATTAATCAAATTAATTGAGAGTTCCTTTTAGTAATCAGCAACAACAAACATAACTTTCTGAAGCGATGTTTTCAGCATTGCTAAAAGTGATTCCCCCCAAACGAGTGTCTCTGTCGATAAATCATCTGCAAAAGTGTTAAATTGTCTCTTTTGCTACCTGATAATCCAATTAAGTGGTGATAAGAAACATAGCTCTTGGAGAATTTCAGGGAAGCAGAATAATGTACTTAGGGTTGTACCAGAATCAAAATACCACATAATCACGGGTATCCATGGATACGAGGCAACACTTTGATTACTAGATACATCCATTACCCTTAAATACCAGAGTTAGGTGTTTAATGCCCCGAACAATTTAATGCATGACTGCTTGAACTTGCACGGTGAATTCTCCCGAGGCTTTGCCTTCCAGAGGCAGAGTGCAGAATCCGTCAGCAGGCAGGAGGAAGGCGCCTCTGATGGTTCTAAGGCTCTCTGGCTTCTCTCAAGATCCTCTGTGCTCTGCAACTGCTGCCGCCCCAATGGCTCAGTTCACCCACCTGTCCTCGAGCTGCCCGTGAACTGCAACGTTATGTGATGTGGCCCCATCTCTATCCCACGTCTATGACATAGGAGTGGGATGCCCATGAAAAAAGTTGTGTGATTGATAATCTTTTACGGTGCTTCTGCTGTTGGGACTTGTCGCAGCAAATGGATGGGCTCGGTGTGGTGGTTCTAGGGCTCAGTGTGGTGGTTCTAGGGCTCAGTGTGGTGGTTCTAGGGCTCAGTGTGTCTCTGCAGTGCTAGATCTTTCATCAGGGCAAGGTGAGCACAGTGGTTATTTCACGGTGCAGATCATGAGGTTGAAGCCACAATTCCTCCACTGGAGTTTTTGACTTCTCCCTTTGTTTCAGGGAGCAGGGACGGGAAGCCTGGGAGAAGCCTCCCCTGCACAGCAGCTCTTGTGAATCTTGAAGGCAGCCCAGGGCAGAGGCATGGGGGCTTTTATTTGTGTGGTCTGAGCAGGGTTTTCCTTCGCCTGAAAGGATCCAATCCCCGTTCCTAGTGTCAATGGAGAGAAAACAAAATGCCAAAGGGAAGAAGTAAACTGGGCATTTAAAAGTGCTTTGATAATGAAGTACACTTGTTTAACCATGATTTTGTAGCGGTGCCTCCGGCACCTTCTCAGGTGGGCATCTGAGCAGGCAGCACAATGTGGGTATTTTGGCATCAGCTTCTGTTGCTGGAGCATGGTGGGACCAGGCCTGACCGTCCATGCAAAACTGGCTGCTTTTGTCGTGTGCTATGACCTGTGGTTGCAGAGGCTGAAGATAGAAAAAGTGTGAGTAGAAACTTTTCATTTTTTCATCTTCTGTAAAGATTACTGGGTTTGTTATTTTATTCTTTTTTTATGCTTTTTTTTGTACTCAGAAGAGTCTTTTATACCATTGGAGTTCAAAACCAAGTTCCTTGAATGCCTCAGTGCAAGTTTTCATAGCAAAACAGTTTTTTGAGGTACTACTTGTGAGGCAGAACCTTCCACACATATCCTGTTGGAAAGGGGAGGAAGAAGCAAGCTGGCAGCCGCTGTGGGCAGGCAGGGAAGGGGGTCAGCCCGTTCCTCCTGACAGCAGCTGAACAAGCGGAACCCTTCCTATGAGCCACTTTGCTGTAACTAACAGCAGGAGGCCAGGAAGCAGATGTCCTACCGTCCTGCTGGTCGCACAACCCATCCGTTCTGGGCTGCCTTTGCGGCTCCTCTGTTCCTTTCTGACCTCCCTCACGGCTCTTCCCTTCCGTGCGCTTCAGTGCTGGCTTTTCTGTTCCCAACTGAATAGCAACTGTCTGCAAAAAACCCCAAAATCTCTGCAGCCTGGGGACTGCCGTGCTCGTGGGCGAGCTGGGGTCACCTCCTGCACCCCAGAGCCCTTTGTGGTCTCGTGTTTGATGCTGTTCTTTGACTGAAAATCAGCATCATCTGCTGTTGCAGGTGAGGACGGTGCAGCTCTGCAGACGGGTGCAGGAACGTGTCGGTAGGCAGTGGCGGGGTTGGGATGCTGGGAGGTCTGAGGTACAAGTTCAACATCTCTCTGGGAAAGGGAGAAACTCACATTTTTGGATGACTGTGTCAGTCATTCGGTGGGAGGGGGACACCACAATCTCCTGTGTAGCTCCTCATTTGTTTCCTCCTACAGGACCCTAATAATGATTGTTCCCAATTCAGATTAAATGGAGGTTTTTGGTTCAGGTAAGATTAATTGTATGCCTTTTTATTTTAACGAGAAAAACTGAACATCTAGAAATAAAAAAAAGATTTATCTATAAACTTTCTCTTTCAGTTTGGCAGCCGGACCAAAAAAATCACGTGGTTGTACATCCGTAGTGGCCAGCATCCCGAGCAGTACCCTAAGATAAATGCCCTCTGTCTCCAGCATCACTTAATTAAAACTCCCTCAGGAGCATGTGAGAAAGTAGGGACCATTCTGAGGATCAAAGTGGAACTGAAGAAGGCTCTTTTCGTGCAAATATTAACTAGCAGTAGTTTCTTGAGGCAGAAACTCCACTAAAATGAAGTTCAGAGGGCTCTGTTACCGGAGCTAACATCTGGGGGAGAAATCAGATTTTAGCAGTTGGGGAGAAAGGACCCGGCTTCACTTTGTACTTTCTTTGTTCTGCAAAACAATTCTGGAGGTGCTGTTAACTGCGGCTGAAATGCTGCATTTCTGCTTTCCTCAGAGTGCTGCCAGCGGCTGCGGGCCGGGGTGTGCGTGTGTGTGGAATTTCAATGCCGGGAACAATCCCAAACAATCCGGTCAGTTTGCCAAAGTGGCGCAAACCACTGGGAAAACTAGAAGCTGTAAAACCAGATGATTTCCAAGTCATTGTTTGAGGAAATGGTTTGCCTTGTTGTCTAATCCTTTTCACAGCTTCTTGTGTGTTTGTCATGGCTTGCTCATTGGACGAAGGCGCATCTGGAAAGGCTGGACCTACCAGGTCTGGTGTTCCCGTCCCAGATTGGAGTTGTTACAAAAACATTAGCTGGCAGCAGGGCGGGGTGACAAAGATGCCAATGCTATTCTATACGCAGCCTGGAGGAGAAAGGATTGTTGCGGAGGGGTGTAGGGCTGATGGCCTCATCGTCGCTGTTGTGACCACCTTTCTTATACCGATTCCTGTGTGTTTCTAGAGTTCATGGTGAAAGGAGTTAGATGCTTGCCTGTAGAATTGCTTCAGTGATGTCTCTTCCCT
>NW_010396150.1:5189-10609 GCF_000710305.1 Buceros rhinoceros silvestris
TCCCTACACTACACAGGGAAGTGGAGGAGTTCACATCTCCTTTATTTATCTCCAGTATCTGTTACCTTCACAGTGGTCTTTGCGTCTGGATGCAGGATCCCAGCTACTTGCTCTCTTCACTCACCAGGCAGAAATAACCACAGCAAATGATGGGAACCCTCTGCAGCCAGCTGGTCTGAAGTGTGTACTGCTAGCGGGACCAGTCCCTGCGATGACTGGGAGGCTCCTAGCGCCGTGCAGCCTGCAGACCACTGCTGCTAGGGAGGTGTTGAGCAGCCCCATCTCGGTCGCTGGGTTCGACTCCCAGCTTGCCATTAATGGCCATCGCAGTTTGTAACGAGTCAGAGCATTTGCCATTCTCCAGTCCATCAAGGGTGATGTATTACTGCAGAAATCCTATGACAAAATCCTTAATTTGTGTCTTTCACATCCTTACCACTTAATTCCCTTGGCGGTTTTTGCCTCGGGAGCCCTCTGAATTAACCTGACAGTTTGAATACCTGTGCACGTTTCCTCTTGTAATAAGAATGTGGGATGAGAATATGAGTTAAACTTATTCTCTATGTGTCATTTGGACAACCTGCACCCAATGCCTTGGACATCTGTTATTGCCAAGGAGTGAAAAATGTGGTGTGCCTCTGCCGTGAGGTTCTCCGCTGAGATCAGACCACTTCGGTTCAAGCCTGGGTGTAAAGAGCAGCTGCCGTGACTAGCCGGGTCGGGTGGCTGAGATGGATCACCCCGCTGCCGCCACAAGAGCGTGTTCGCCGACATCAAATGCTGCCGGCAGTGGACTTGAGCAAAACAAAGCAAATAAGGAAAATAAAATGCGCTGCCCCGTTTTGGAGACTGGGAGCACGTATTAGTGAATTTGTAATAGCGTCAGTTGTTCTTTCTTGGAAGAGACGTTAGCGGTTTGGAATCAGAACATCCACCCACGTGTCTGAAGTGTAGTATCTGGGTCTTGGTTCTCCTGCACTGGGCTTCTCTGCCTTTTTTATTTGCCCTGATCTGCCTCCTATGGCTCGAGCTGCTTCTGTCCCTAGTGCTGCTTCAGCCAGCGCTTTCCAGTGCTGGTCTCTCCTGCTGCTGTCATTTGGAAGTGTTACAGCCACCATGCCAGAGATAAAATATTTGGGGTTTAATCATTGATATTTATCATTTTTCTGTATATCCTGCTTACCACTTACCATCTATTGGTGTCTGACCACTGCACAGTCGCCGTGTTCGAAGAGGAGCTCTGCTACGTCCCTTCCCTGGTGGCCAGCAGAGAATCTAAGAGCTGACCTCCCAGAGGTAGGAGAAAACTCTGTATCACAAAAGGGGCCTGAAATCTGCCCTCCCAAATATCAAACCATCTCCTTTCTCCGCCCTGGCTCCTCTTTTCTTTCAAAACTCCATGGAAATGATGTGCTCTGAAGCGGTACATTGCTTTAGCAGCTTTTCTTCTCGTTGCTGAGAGCCTGGCCACAGCTGTCGCCGTCCAGAGCTGCTCGGTTCAGCTCTGATCAGTATCGACTATAACAAAATTTTTGGCTTCTGCATCCAGGCTAGAGAGACCGTGTGACCCCCACAATAGGTGTAATTACTGACGAGCTCGCTGCCTTCCCATCACCAAATCCAGCCTTTTCTCCAAGCGCTTCCATCATGTAGGTCACAACTACTTAATGTTTAATACTGGGGTTTTTTAGTAATGCGTTTACAACAATAACATACCACCTGATCTGGGGGGTGTTCTCTTCTTCCCCTGGATACAAGGATTCTTTACAGACTTCTAAGTGTAGAAATGTTCCTGTCATGGGCACCAGGTCTGAGACCCTTTTGCTGCTGTCGCTCTCCGCACGCCTGGCAGGGTGGCTGCTGGGGGTGAGCACCTCTAAGCGTCCTTCTGTCCTCATCTACAAGGCTCTTAAAGTTCCTGGGGCAATAATCAGACATCAGGTGGTGTGGGGCTATACCGGTCTGCATGCCTCGCTGCTGGGGCCTGTTCTTTGGGGCTGGATTTCCAATCCTCTCATGAGAGAGCCCACGTTTTGTGAATGAAAGCTGGGGGGAGCACTTAAGGACTGCGAAGGATCTGGGCAGCAGCTTTGGATGTGTCTAAATAACGGCTCCATCCAGCAGGCGAAAGCCCTTGGGTCTCGATACCATGAGATACGTGCTCCCCAGTTCTGCTGTGTCAGACTGGAGCCTCTCGAAAGGCCACCGCGGAGGGAAGGCATACATTTCCAAGTGACAAATTTGGGAGCTTTGGAACAGTCTGTGGGTTGGTTTGGGGTTTTTTTCTTTTCTCTCAGTGAATTCTCCAAAATTGCCACCTCCTTATTTAACAAGAGGCATCAGAATCTCTCGTGGGAGATTCAAAGTAGATTGGCTTGGCGTGATGGAGTGCCAGAGAGGGCACGGGTACGTTCCAGGAGCAGCTAATAACTAAATTCTACTCAGGCATGTTGCCAAGATGGAGAGCTTGTTCCTCGGCAGATGCTGGGATGGCTTCCCCGCGATCGCAGCTGCCAGTGGGTTCCCTGCCTGGGGAGGTGCCCTGGCCCTGCCTGAGGACCAGGGCTTGGGCTCAGTAGCAGAGCTGGGGCGGGGGAGGGGAGGGGGGAGGAAGGGCAAGGTGTTTGGGGGGGTGTGTGTGCTGCTTTTATCCAGATGTGATCCGTGCCAAGTGGGGCATTGCAGGACAGCTGGTCACCCTGCTCCTGGATTTGAGGCGATTCGGTCTAAATTCAGCTGGGGAAAATAAGAAGAGCATTAAAACCTGTGTAAACTGTTTGACCTTATGAGCACCGAGTCCTTATTTCCTCATTTAAAAATGAAGTTTACTTTTTCAAATCTGTATTGTTGTCTTTTACAGAAGAAAGATCAGGTTGTAATAACTGTAAAACAGAAGGAAACGTTCTGTGTGAGTCAGAGAAGAACTTGGGGGTTATTATCCTGCTTTAGCCTTTCTCAGCCTCTCCTTTTCAGCATTTTATTTCTTCTCACTGAAATCAATCTTTTTCCCCCGGAGTTTTTGGATTAGCTCTACAACAGACCTGGCTTGACTTTGGGCAGCCTCTGTCTCTGCTTCCCTGTGTCTAAAATAAGGAAAAATGATCCTGACCTACTTTGTAAAGTGCTCAAAGACCTGCAGAAGAGCCACATTTTGCAATTTTAAAACTCTGTGTTTGGTCTTTACAGATGTTCAATGGTTTTCCTCCAGGTGTTCGCACGTCCGCTTTGCCGTGGTCGGGATGAGGATGTCACCCTTCGGCTGACGGGAGATAAGCTGCCGCCTCTGCGTTCTTTCCCTGAGAACACCTTCTCCTTTACTTCATTTAACTGCCCTTTAAATCTGTATTTTAAAGCGTATCTGTGAATATTGCCTTTGTCCTGCTGCCTTTTAATTAACTCATTCCCGCTGCTGCATCTCTGATGCGTTATTAATTAACACACTGTGCAGAACACTGAGGAAGTTGGTATCTAAGATGCCATAAAAGATGAAACGTTTATCTCTGAGAACCAAAATAATGAAGGCAGAAGTTGTGTTTTCATCTGCCAACAATGACAAGCAGGATGTCACCGGAGATGTGATTTTTTTGTTTTGTTTTGTTTTACCTAAACCAAGTGATGTAAGTGTAACGTGTGAGCGGTGCTCAAAGGGAGCGTTCCTTCAATGTGGGTGTATTTCTCACTGTCACTGTGCTGACGCTGGTTTTCCACGTCCGGTTCACAGACACGTACTTTGTCTCGAGGCTTCAATTGCTGGGGCTGCTCCAGCCCAGTTGGTGGTGGGCGTTTAAATGAGGATTTTCTTCACCAGTCTTTGCTTTGCCAATGTTGTTTCAGAGGAAACATCTTCCCTCGATACCCTTCACCTTGCAAAGTGAAAAAGAATCTCAGCTCGTCACTGAAAGTTTGTCTAATACGCTGTCAACATCTCTTGCCTTTCAGCCTGTTGTGGTTATTTTTCTGATCAGTTTAAGCTTGCTCAAGTTGTTGATTGTTGTTTGGGGTTTTTAATCTCTCTGCTAACTGGTTTGTTGGTTGATTTTGCTTTTCTGTGATGCTGGTTTTGCCCATGTGTTTAATCCGTGGCCCTGTCTAGGCGGGCAGAGTGTGTCCAGCTCAGTGAGTGTGCTGTGCAAAAGATAATTGTACGAATCCCTCAGGAAGTTTGACGGGAAGACTAAGCCCTCCGGGAGGGCAGCAATCCGATCGGAGGGTTTCTCTCCCTCCCAGGCTCCCCCTCCAGCCGCCTGTGTTTCCCACTGCCTTGCCACTGCTCTCATCTGACATAGTCCTCCTCTTCTTCCTCCCACAGGTGGGCTCTGCATCGCTCAGTCCCTGAAAATCCCCCAGGACCGCAAGGACAAGACCATCGACTTTGATAAAATTATCAAGCAGCTCCTAGAAACTCCCAATGCCAGGGCCATCGTTATTTTTGCCAATGATGAGGACATAAAGTAAGGACGGCTGAGGGAGTTAATTCGTTTGTGCTTGATAGCTATGCAGAAACGAGAAAGCAAGTAGGAACATGAGTAATGAACTGGAAGTGTCTGTTGGTAAGAGCCATGCGGGGATGTGGAGGGTAGCAGGAGGCACAGAGGGGCTGCTGTGCTGCCCTGGCTCATGTGGTGCCCTGACCGTGTGTCGCAGTAGCAGAGGAACGGGAATGTTGATCATGGTCTGGAAGCTTTTCCTAGCATAGGGTTACTCGGGCACTGGAAGGCAGACCTGACCTTACCTCTCGAAGGGGCAGTTGGAGGATGTCCCTCTCTTCAGACTCATACTACTGTGTATTACTCCCTGATTCAGAGTCTATTTTATGACAAGTGGTGGTAACTAGGGATAAAATGGACCTTGGATGTTCAAATTTAAACCACAGAAGGTGCTCCAGGATTAACAACATACCACTGCCTCATAAAATAATAGACAGTATGTTTTAGAAGTGTGACCCTCATTTGTCACTTGCCTGTGTTGAATCTCCTCCCTCCAGAATTTTAAATGAGCTTCAAACTGTGGTGACATTGTCAGCTGCTGAGAGGTTCAGTTCTACAGAGGAGACACAAAGTCTGGAAAAAGTTTCATTAAAGTCAGTGACAAAGCTTTTGGTGGAATCCGGGTTTCAGAGGCGACAGGGTGACTGAAGAGGCAGGTTGAGTCTGGGCTGTGTGGGTCGGGGTAGGGTGTGTTGTGAAATCCCTGAGCTCTGCTGGTTACAGGAACGGGCACTTTCTGTTCAGTCCACAGCTGCAACACACCATTTTCCCCAAGTAGTTCCATCTCTACGTGACGTTAATTGGTGAACAAACTGTTCTTTTCTGCAGGCAAATCCTTGCGGCTGCTAAGAGGGCGGATCAAGTTGGCCACTTCCTCTGGGTGGGCTCGGACACGTGGGGCTCCAAGGTGAAACCGCTGCCTTCACAGGAGGA
>NW_010396150.1:10748-27680 GCF_000710305.1 Buceros rhinoceros silvestris
CCCAAGCGAGCGACCATTGAGGGTAAGAGCTCTTCTGCTTGGCTCTCTCTCTTGCTGCCTGAACCGCGCTGCGGGCGCTAGAGTCATCGCCCGTAATTCTTCTTGCCTGTGTTTGGTGACTAAATGTGAGCTGACGTGGTGAGACACAAAGAGGGGAAGGTATGTCGAAGAAGTCTTCCTCTCCTGACATTTTGCTCAACCTCTGTGTTCCACATCTGGAGGCGACACGTAATTTCCGCGGCTGAAAAGCTGCCAGCAGTTAGCTATTAACAGCGCGATTTCAGAGCTCGTGTGAAGCTGTAGGGATGTGACAGGGCCTTTATCACTTAATAGGAAGTAAATCAATACGATCTTAACTTATCGTGTATATATGTAGGGAGAGCAAATCTTCCGCAATTTATGTATCATCTCTGAAGCAGCGGGTAAGTTTTTGACTGAAGAAGTAGAAATTCCTTTTGAAATCAGCAGTTTCCATTTAAACTTAGCTTAACTGTTATTTCGTTCAGACCGAGCACTAGATTTATTTACACCTATTGCTTGTGTGCTTGGCGTGTGTCTGTGAAAATGAGGGGACGCTCTTTCTGCGTAATCTCTGTGTGTCTCAGTGTGCCTTTTTTCTCCTGAAGTGAAGGTGTCTGGTCTTTCCCCAGCCTGTTACCCCTTTTGTCTGTGTAAGTGTCCCCTGGGCAAACCAAACTCTCCTCCCCGCTTGCAGCCCGTGTTCTCTACGGTGTGCAAAGAGCAGTTCTGCGAGAGGCAGACATGAGGGAAGCAAACGAACTCCTGGCTGGCACGTGGCTTGGTGCCAGGCAGGGTCTCCAAAGAGCCCTTCAACGTGTTGCCCACAGTAAAATAGTTCTGGGGTCTTCACTCCCAGGAAAACCAAATATTTGCCAAATATTCAAAATGCCCTCCCCAAACCAACAAAAAACCCCAAACCTTTTTACTCTGCCCACACCTTGTTCTTTTTCTCAGTTATCTAATACGCTCCATCCTTTTACATTTGTAGAATGCTGGCGGCGTTTTTGCAGGTTATTTCTCCATACATCCATAAGCTGATAGACAATCAAGTGTTTTGTTTCTGAAAACCAGGATATTTTAATGATCTTTTCACGCTATCTGTATTAATCCCTGAGGGTTTCTGACACAGAAAAGTCTGCCGACAGTACACAGAAATAAAAACTTCCTTTTTTTTTTTTTAATATTTTCCCTCTATATTGCACATTAAACCATTGGACATAAAGGGAAGGTTTGCTTTTGGTCACAATAAGTGACAATAGCAGAGCGGAAGGGTTCAGGTACAGAAAGTCAATGAAATTAGTTACAAATATCAGCATATTTAATCTATCTGCAAAAAAATATGTCCATTGAGATCACAAATATCTTCTCGAATAAGACTAATGCCTAAAAATTGGCTAGTTGCATTTTGCACCTGTAGCCACGCTGGTTGCCCAAGGACTGTCCCTGCAGCTGTGGCCATTCCTCAGCAGCAGCTGCCAGACCCGTTTGGAGGTCCCTGAGCCGCACCTTACTTTCTGGAAAGGGAAAACCCCTCGGCCAGAGGTAGGAGCTGGACTGGGTCTGACAGGAGCAGCAGAGCAAAGCGTCCAGCAGAGCCCTTGCACTGTCACTAGTTTCCTGGCTGCTTTGTGACTGCTCAGGGAGGTTCAGGCTGGTTCATCTCTTCTTCAGCCCTGGTCACCCATCCCGAAGTGCCACCTGTACCTGCCGTCTGCCTGGGCCGCTTAGGAGGAGGAGTGAAGGGGTGCTGAGGAGCGCAGAGCAAGTGCCCGTTCTCCTGAAGCAGGTTTCCAGAACTCAACACCTTCCCTCTCAGACTCATTCCTGTTGTGTTTCTTCCACTCAGGGAAACATGCAGTGCAATCTCTCACGTACAGAAGTAAGTAATCCGTAGGTATCAGCGTTGCTTTGCTTAGCGAGGCTCTTAGCGAGGCTCTCAGCCGCCGGCGCTGGCTGCCTCTCGTCCATTTAGACTGCTGGCTGGTGGTGGTCTGTTCTCCTGTTCCTTCTGTTGTTGCAGTAATTTCATTTGGCCATGAATCCCAGAGAACTGGAAGCAGACATTTTAGTGGTACTCTCTTATCACCCAGCAATAATCATCTTGCTGCCTAAAATCTAGTAATGCATTTCTTTCGATGAAGACATAAAATAAACGAAATAAGGAGCCTTGATTTTTCCCTCTAAATTGGTGGAAACAAACAGCATCAGCAGAACGGAACTCAATTTGCCAACAGTTTGTTCTTGCAGTGCAGCGGAGCTCCCTGCCTTCAGCCTAGTGCTCCTCTGGTCGTGGCTGTCTTCTCCGTGGGCGGTGACCATCTAGGAGAAAGTTGTTCGTTTGTCGCGTTTTTCGTTTGAAGCCCCAGAAGCTTTGCAGACCATCCAAACCAGCAAGACAAAAACGATGGAACCACAATCTGGGGGGCTGGACCATCCCCCGAGCTGCGCACCTCCCCAGATGTCGTCTGGGATGAACTGCAGCCCCATTTCTTTCGTAGGGGAAATGAACTTCTTCCACACTCATCTTTTGGATCGCAAACTAGCCTTTAAGTATTCCACTGCCACTGTACTTCTTCGTGTTGCAGTGGATTTAATCAACTCCAGAGCGTTTCCTCCCCTTGTTATCACCACTGTACCCAGCCCTACTCACAGTGTGCACACTCAGTGTGCGCTGCCTGGGGGAGCTCTCCTTACTACACCGTGTAGGTGTGCCTACGAGTTAGCGGAATGTCCCTCTGATTAAAGAGGGTGGTGCTACTGCTCCAGGCATCGACTGGAGTTCGCCCTAGCAGGCAGACTTGCGGTCAGGAGTTCCCAGATTCTCTCCCTGGAGGAAGAGCAGATCTTCCTGCCAGCGATCAGAAGATGCCTGTGGTGTGAGAGATGGGGAAGTCTGATCTTTTGGAGGCAGCTTTGTGCAGTACTTGCTGAATTCGGTACAGAAAGCTGTTAGTGCATGTCCAGAAGATACTGAGGTCCAAGGAATGGAGCCAGGCAGATGGTCTTGGCTTTCAGAACAAGTGTCTTTCCCATTTTTGTTTTTTTCTTTCCCATGTTTTCGTTCTAGTCTGAGCAGTGTCTGGTTTTAAATTTGCTTGTATCAGTCTGTAGTATCTACTCAGATTAAACTCCCTCAGGCGTGTGGCAGGAGGGAGCATGCGTGGCAGCTAGAACAAGAACATCCGGGGTGCTGGCAGGACCTTTGAAAGGTGGCTACAGCGGAGGGAGTAAGCAGCTTGCTTTCTGCAGAAAGGGCTGCCGAGCCCTTGTTAGTACCTGTGAGCACCATGTTAAGCCCCACGTGTGACATAGGGAAAAAGAGTGTGTTCGAGAGGCAGCAGCAGTTTTGGCTGCTGTTTCATAGTCTACCCACTCCGACATAGTGAGGGTCGCAGGCTCTGTACAAACTATTGAACACTGTCTTTTTAGGAAACAAGAATCGTTGGGAGATCTCGAGGTAGGACTAGAACAGAGATGAGCCGTTTCTGAAAACCACAGCTATATCTTTAAGAAATCCAAATGCCTCCAGTCGCTCTTATAAAGTTTCCAGAGTAAATATGTATCATTTCCATGAATTAAAACTTCTCTCTCTTCAGGTTGATCTTAGAAAATCTTTTCTTCTTAACCTCAGCTGTAAAGAAGACAAATAACTACCTACTCACCTCTTGCCTTCTGTTGTTCCTATGTCTCTTTCCTGTGTGAAAATTTTTGATTTGGGTTGTTACAGAGTGGTTCGAGTCGTTAGCATCTCGCTACTGACTTAGCACTTTCACATACCTGGTTCTTCCTCTAGCTTTTTGTCTTTTAAAATGGTCTTCCTCATCTTTCTTTCTTATATGTGATGTGTCTTCATGGACACCAGCTCACGGTGAAATGACACCAAGGGGAGGAACAGCTGTAAGAGAAATACTGGGGCTAATACATACATATGATGTTAATTATTTTGAAAGTCTGGCAAAACGCTTTTCCAGTGATGAAGCAGCCTATTCTTTGTGGTCTGAATTCAGAATTTGATGCAACTAAACAATGGGATTCAAACAGAGTTAAGATTAACGGTTCGATTCCGTCCGGCTGCAGCTGTGGCTGAGGTTTGGATCGGGCAATCTCTCAGCTCTGGGGTTAAATCAGGGCTCAAATCCAGTGTGAGGAAGTGTACTGCTGTTTAAAAACTAGAAGCGTTGCAAGTGCTGTGAACCAACATAACTGTCCTTATGATTTTCCATTGTTTGTCTTCCAAATAGATGGTGAATCATGTTTTTCATGTTTGGGGTTTATTTCCAAGAAGAGCTGATTTGCTACTTTGTTGTTAAACCTAGGAAAAAAAAAAAGAAAGAGTAGTGATTAAAAAAAAATTAGAAAGAAATGATACCTCACTAGAGGCTCTCAAATAATTCACCTGCACATCCCCAGCCTAGCAGAGGAAAGGAGCTCAGGGTTCATTTTCCTCTGTGTAAGAGACCGTATTGAATTTCATCACACGTTATTAACTACAGGCCTGCTATTCTGTGTCTAGCTACGGCTGCACCAACCCCAGGATGTTTCTTGGGGAAACATGAGCTTTGTGCAGCGCTGACCCACCTCCTCCCTGACACAACAGCCTTGGATCTCGTAACAGTGCTTGTGAAATAATCAGGTTTGGATGCTTTCTGTTTACAGCCTCTCCAGAGTCTCTTGCAGTGCTCTGTTGATGTCAGGTTTTTTCTCGGTGTCCCTTGGGGCGTAAGCGTGTGTGTTTATGACAGTGAGTGAGCTGGAAAGCTCTGGCTGGGGGGGGTTGGTTCATCCCGGGCTGCGGGGCCGGGGGATGGCTGCAGCCTCGCTAGAACAGAGTCCATGGATGCCAAAAGCCAGAGGGGACACCCGTCATAAGGGAAAAGACATAAGAGAAGTAGCATGGACCATCGCTCCCAGAATTTACTCATTCTTGCCGTTACCTCCCCTGAATTGCCTTCTCATCTCCTTGCCACCACCCATCTGACCTGCTTTACCTGCTGCACTGCTGGAAAGGCTCCGGCATCAGTGGGTCTGTTCTACCCTGGCCCCTCCAGGTTGGCTGTTTGAGAGCAGTGGGAGCAGCTCAGGCACCTTCCCCATCCCACACTGCCTGCAGCAGACTCCAGCGCCTGGAGGGGCACAGCCCTGCTTTCTGGGGGTTTGGATAGCATCATTACGACCAATGACAGTTAGGAAATACTTTAATACTAAATACTTCAATGCCTTAAGGCTGTTCCATGGCAACAGTTGGACAGAGCAACTCCGATTTGGGCACTTAACTCCTCCAAGCAAAATTTTCACAAAGGACAATATATATAAATGTTTATTTGCATTTTTTTCCCCTGTGAGCAAATTGTCTGTAGCAGCTTTGGCATTAGGATGCTACGGGTGTGGTGTGCTCGTGTTATTACGTAAGTAAATATGGAGATATATCATCTGTTAAAATAGGTTTGTTATTTTATCCTGTACCTTTTGTCAAAAGGTGCTTTCAAACGGCACTTCACAGTCCTCACAGAGAGCCTGTTCCCTGGCCGAGCACAGGTGAGGGAGGACTTTACCTTCTCGTCCCTCTGCACCAATCATTGTGTTTAAAGTCATTCTACCTGCAAACTTCCTGTGAATGTATCTTCCCCATGCTGACGAAGCTGTTAATTGAATTTAAATTAATACTGTGGTTACCTGGGAATCCAAGACACACTCACAGCCATGAAAAGTTTATTGAGTATTGATTCCAGCCTGTTGAAGAGCCCCTCTGGGAGTTACGATCAGCTTTGGAGCCTCCTGGCTGAGTACGGACTCTCATTGCCTCGTGCCTGTGTACGTACGGGCTCGTGCTTCCAGGATTGCAGCGTGCAAGGACAGACAGACAGACATGAGCAGCGGGCCAGGTGCAGGGCTGGGCTTCGCCTGGGGTGCTTGTTTGTCTTACGTGCTCCCTCGTGGGCTGCCAGTTTGGAGCTTCATGAGGAAAATTGTGATGCACGGAATTTGCGGCTTAAGCACCGCAGCGGACGATGCCCAGCCTGCTGGGACCGATCCGTGTGGAAATGTGGAGTCAGGCTAACGGGGGGGCTGTGCCCGGCCCCGGGGAGGACACTGCCCCTTCGCTGTGCACAGCAGCGTGGTGCTTGGCCTTAAAGGGTTGGAGAGAAAGCTCTGGAGAGAGGATTAGTAAGTTCAAAGAGGTGGTAGCTTAAGGGTAGTGTCAGCTTTTAATATGCAGGTAAAGACACATTAAGAAACACTGGTTTTGCGAAGTTTCAAATTAACATTATTTGCATAGTTTCCTTTTAAGCAAAGATGCTGAAGCCTTGGGGTGATTTTTCTTTTGTTTAAAATTCCCCATAAGTGTTAGTCAGTGAGAAATCCAGGCTGAGGTGTAACCTCGGTGAGCTCCAACCCTCGGCTCCCAGGAACAATGCAGTCAGGAAAAACACAGCCCCCAGCACCTCCAGGTGTGAACTTCTACATCTTGTCCGAGGAGCGTTTTGCTGAAGTTACACATCTGGCTATTCTGTGGTGTTACTGGAGTTCTTTCGGGGTTGCTTAGGCAGTGGGAAGGTCTGATCTCTTCAGAGTATTGAAGCGAGTTATCTGCCACAGCTCAGTGCAAGACCCAGCTCGTTACCACAACAGCGTTAACAAGGAATTTTATCTCAGACGGAGGTAGAACCGGTACCTTTTCGAATGGCTTTGCTGCTTCAGAGCAAAGAAATTAGATAGAAAGCTCTAACTGGACCATAAAAAACTGTTGTAAAGATTCAGGGAGCTTTCTCTTTGGCCCTTTGAAACGGAATGAACTGCTCACCCAACCTGCAAGAGACCAGCTGGCTCCGGCTCGAGGTGCTTCTCTGCCCGGCGCCGGCTGCTTCCCAGTCAGTGGGTATCTGCCTCTCTTCCTGTATTCTGTGCCTTGCTCCCAGGGCTTGCATTGGCGTTTTCTCTTTGATGTTCATATTTAACTGTTATTTCAGGACACTGGAGATTGTGTGGGTGGTTGTTTTCAGAGGGAGATGTGCACACACAGAGACTGGAACGGCTGATGCTGTAAGAAAAGAGAATTCACGGAATCGTGTCAAGCTGTTGATCACTGTTCAGAATACCCTGAATTGCATCTTCTGAAGAACAATTTTTCTCTCAGTGATCTAACACTGCAATTGTCTGAGCTGTTGGTTGGACATGTTTGGGCAGAGTTTTTCCATCCAGAAAGGAAGACTTTTATTTTTAGAAAGCCTGCTACCCTGCGTGCCAGCCCCTGGTCTGCCTGTGGCCTGTAGGAAGCACCAAGCCTTCCTCTGTGCAGACGGCGTTGATGGGTGCCGGGGACTGGGGAGGCTCTGCGGGGGAGCGTTGCTGCCCCACACAGCAGACACCCATATGCTACTTCCCAGCATTTCTGCAAGGGAGCGGAGCTTGGGCTGGCAACCACACTGTCCATCCTTGCGAGGGGCGTTCACCAGCACGTGGAGAGCACACAGCAAGCGCCTCAAGAAGGCAAAGGATGGTTTCCTGCCCAAAGCCCCCTCCCCAGATTAGGAAACCCTGCTGTTCTCTAGTGCTGTTAGTCTGTGCAGTTTCAAGCCTCGTTTGTTGACAGGAATTTGGCTTCTGTTTGTTAGCAGAATTGGCAGTGTTGCCAGGACCTAGGGAGTGATGAAGCTCAGGGGACCTTTCCAGACCCCGCATGAGTGAGCTTTTTCTGGGCAGCTGAGCTGGCTCATGGAGAATTATAAAAAAATAATGTTTTAGTTTGGAATTCTGTTCAGGCATAGAAACAGAAGTCAAGAAAAGATTTTACCACCTTCTCCCCCTCCCTCAGAGCCGTGCTGGCACCAATACCATGCCAAGCACAGCACTCACACTGGGTTTGCCTCCTTAGCTCAACCCATCCGGTGCAGAGAGCTCAGAGGATGTTACGGGAACGAGCCGAGAGCATGAGCAGTTCCAGTGCTGAAACAAAGGAGCAGCAGAAGGGAATTAGGGAGGGTGGGTGGCGAGGTGCTGCCATAGTCCATCTGAAGCATCATACCGTATGTCTGCCAGCGCGGCAGGGTCCAGATCTGGGGCGCTTCCGTGGGCACTGGGAGGGAGAGGGAAGAGCTCTTCTCTCGTCTTGGAGTGAGAATTGCATCTCTCTTGATATTTGTTACACTATAATTTAAGAGGTTAAGACATCACAAGAAATACATTGGCAGAGTGTTTGTTTTGCCATTTATATTTCATGTATTTTTCACGTAAAAAAGAAATTGCAGGAGCTTTCTGAAATAAACTGTTCCTGTGTTAGGTAAAAATATCCACGAATGGCCCCAAATACCTAGTTTTAGAATTGCCGTTCTGCAGCAGGGCTGAGAACCACAGGCTCTTCCTAATGGAACAGATAACTTTTCATCTCTGCTGCACTGCTTTGGCGAAGCAGAAGGAGCCTACTGTGGGATGTGGCTGCAGAGGGTGCAGAACAGGTGATGAAGAATGACGCTTGTTTGAGCAGAAGGACCCGTGGCCTCTTGTAATGTTTCGTCACACTTGTGATGAATTTGGGCTCCAGAAAGAGCTTTGAATAAGGACTTTGGCATCAGGACCGTGGATACTAGGTGGGCAGCTATGTTCCTTTACTGAGTTCGGGAGCTTCAGACCCTGGAATTGGGAGCCACAAACATGCTCCCAAATAAAAGCTGCTTGTCCTGCAGGCTGAGGGGACAACCTTTGTCCGGTCATCAGTCTCTTCTACGAGGATTAGTTCTTCCAAACAAAATTTAAAATAACTACAAACTAAAAAGAGGCTCTCGCTAGGCCACTTAAAACGAGTCTCTGAACTCCTCTATGACTGACTTACTCTTTCTCTTTATTAGCAAGCCAGGAAAGAAACACCGCTTCACAGTCTGCCGAGCGAAGCGAAAATAAAGAAGTTTGAGGCTTTTATTAGAGTGAAATGCAAGCACGGCCTCCCTCTTTGCCAGGGGCAGATGAATCCACCTACCTTCGACATTCAGAATGTTTCCTGGAAGTGTGGCGTCTTCATTAGTGTCTGCGTTGCCCTGCCTGAGTAGCCAGGGGTTCCTGCCCTGCCCCGCCTGCCCTGGAGATCTGGAGCATCCCGGGGAAGAGCTCTGCGGGGTCCAGCTGTGCCGCTGCTGGGGCTTCACGCTCACCCCCATGAATGGAGTGTTTCTGAAGCAGGCTGAGCTCTGCTGAGTGAGGTTCAGACACAAGGATAAACGTGTTGAGTTTAGGAAGCAGGCAGAGATTTGGAAGGGTTCTCTTGTTTGTTTGACTGTGTTTTTTCCTTTTGGTTTGCGTTGTTAAAGCTTGAATGATTGCAGGCTTTTGAAAGGAACCGATTAGGAAATAATACACATAATAATACACATAATTTCCTTAAAGATGATACAATGAATGCTAAAGTGCCCACTTCACTCACGCTGGGTTGGCAGATCTGCTTCGGGAATGTGTTTTCATTCTGTTGACTGACTGCGAGGCAACAAAGGAAAGGGAAAAGAATTCAGAGACAAATCCTCAGTTAATTACATCCTCTAGCTCTTTAGTGAAGGAAACAGGAGTCAAGAGGTCAAAGATCTTAATCTCTTAGTAAGGATAAACACAAACCTTTTGTCTCATGGTTAGTATGATTGTAGGGTGGAGAAAACTACGTGATGCAAGCCAAGCTTTCCCCTTGTCCAGCGTGAGGTGGCATGTCTGGAAGGCGCAGTTCAGGCTTTGCTTCGGCTGCACGGCACGGTCTGACCGGACCTTAGCTCTCTTGGTGATGGTAACTGCTGTAACACAACCAACAGGCTGCAGCCGGAGCCTGCTGCTCCGCTTCCAAGTCTGGGCTGACGTCTGAAGAACCTGGTGGTGGGAAGGTGATGGGAGACTATGAGATGACAGAAGATGGAGAACTTCTGGTTAAGTCGTCGCACTGACCACTCTCACACTGTCCAAGTTTGGGGAAAGAAAAAGAGCTAGAAAGAGAAAGTACAGGCTTGACGTGATGTCCGAGACCTCAGTGATGACTAACCCCTTCAAGGGGCTTTCAGCTGGTTTCTGTTCGCCCTTTGGTTCCGCTGCTCCGTATCAGTCTCCCGGCTGGTGCTGCCTCTGGGAAGGGACAGCTCCATCTGACCAGCTCTGGCAGTGCTGGGGACTGGCTGGCTGCTCGGCAGAGAGGTGTGCGGTGCATTTTGGAGCTCTCTCCACAGCAGCACGGTTCTGCTCTCGGGGAGGAACTGAGCACTGCGCACGCTGGGAGATGGGACAGGTGTTTTCCCTGCTAGAAAACTGGTGCCTTTGGGTGATGGGGATTTGGGGTTGCTGGGGCTGTTGTCGCAGCCCAGGTGCTGTGTGCCCACTCCCGCGGCTGGCTGAGCCACCCCTGTGCTGCTGTTCCCCTGCAAAGCCGCTGTCTGAGGAGCCAGCAGCCGTTACTCTCCATTCACAACTCATGCAGGTGCTCGGGCCAAGAGCTCCCGAATAGCCTGGTGTCGAGCGCAGTCAGCCAGAGCTCCTCACACCTGCGGTGTCTCCTCCCTCTTAACAAAGCTCTGACACAGTTAATAATTGATTAATTGCTCAAGCTGTTTGATAAAGGAGGGCCAGGCCAACCAAAGGTTTCTACCAGTGCAATATATAAAAATGTAGGGGAAAAAAAAAAAAGAATGCTCTCATCCTGCCCTCAGCTCTGCTGGAGGCTCAGCCGTAACTCGTGCATGGTCCTGATGTTTCTCACCATCCAAAAAGTAATTGTGTTAGACTTTGTAAGAATGAAGTAGGAAGTGAGTGGCCTCAAATTGATTATTACTAGTGAAAAGAGAATGGTGTAAATTGCTTGTGAATAATTATTAAGCCTAATTAGTGCCAGGGTTTTGCTGTGATGCTGGTAACGGCCACCTGCAGTGCCTGGGCTTCAATATATGCTCCATGAAGAGGTGTGGTACCAGCATCTTTGCTTCTCTACACCGAGGGGAGTGGATGAGGCTCCTGGCGTTCTTCCAGCACGGCATGTACGCGGCCACCTGCAATGCAGTAAGTTCCCACGCAGATTCCTGAGGTGAAACTGAGCTTTTATTTGTGTTTCTCTCCCTAATGTCTTTGTAATGGTGCTTATGGTGGTCAACCTGTTCAAAGTAGCCTTCAGTTGTAATGAGAAAATACTTTCAATCTTTGTTTTCAAGTCTAGTCTGTTGTTCTCAGTTTAATTACCACATCATGCAGCATAAATTTCCAAAGCAAAATATTTTAGGATCTAATGGAAGGAGCCGCTAATGACATCTGGAAGGTATTGACGTCCCGTCTGTTCTTTGATGGTACACTGAGGCTGCCACACAGGCTTTGGTGCTAAAGATACTCGTGGGAAGAGCCTGTTTGTTCTCTGTCTCCAGAGAGGTTTGTGATGTTCCTGGGTCTGTGATGGTCACAGCTCGCTGCTGTGTAAGGCAGCCAAGGACAAATGATTGGGGTGTGGTGGAAAGGAAGGCGATGAAGCTGCGTTTCTGCGCATACGTCAGTGGTGACGTACGGCTGAGGTGTTGGGTCAAAGGGCACAGCAGCTGTGGGGGGGTGCTGCTTCTGAGCAGGAGGTTGGGGTGACTGCTGGCCCCTTCCTGTGTCGGGGGGAGTGGGAGGCACTCCTGAATGTACATTGCTTGTGGCTGGAGATAGCCTCTGACTTCAGGAACTGCTGACAGAGGCTGCAAGGTCTCAGGAGCTAAGTAGTGAAATAGCCTCTTTGCAGAGTTGTGGGGCTTCTTGGTTGGGATTTGATCTTTTTCCCCTGGAGATCTGGTGGACTGGTTTGACAAAAGCTGGGAGGAAGTGAAGCCAGGCTGGCTGGGAGCAGCAGTCTCTGTGCCTGGCTGGTGGTGTGGCTTTTCTGCCTGGCGAGGTGGCATGCGGCTGGCAGGGGCTACGGGCTGCTCTGCTGCACCAGGGGGTATGTGAACCAGAGTGCTCCAGTAGACCCAACTCTGCCCTATAGTAACTCCAGTAACAGAACGCTCTTTCAGGTGCTGGTGTTTCTCCTGCTCAGCTGAAGTTTGCATTAAACAATTTCCTTACAAAGGGCCAAGCACAAAGTGTAATACAATACTGCAGCAACTTCAATTTGTGGAATCAAATTGATGTGCTTTATTTAAAAAACCCAATCTAAATCACACCTGAACTCTTTCTTTAATGTCCCCTTAGAATTTAAATTATGTTTTTAGCTTTGGCAGTTACTTAAAATGCTGATGTGTCAATCCCCAAAGAGAGAATACTTGTCTCGAGTATTGCCACTTGAAATTTTGGGAAGCCACACAGATGTTCATCTCCTCATTATGGAAATAATGTATTTGGTTAATGTGTTGGCATGAAGAGAGGGGAATACAAATTATCTTGTAACTTGAGAGCCATTTAAAAGTTTCCTTATGTTTAGGCTGCCTTGTTAATCTCTACCAAGGCATCTCAGAGAAGAGAGCTTCCCTGACTGCCGGGCTTGGAAGTGCCTCTGGCTGGTGCCTCGCTGCCCGGAGTCCCACAATGCTGTCCCATGTCCCACAGCTCTGCCCCGGCTGGTGCTTGGTGTTGGGGCAGCGAGATGAGAGATCTAGCCTCACTGCAGCACCGGGGAGAGCCTGCTGGGTATTTACCTTCTCGGAAGACTCATGTGCTGCTCCCGAGGCTTGAGTTCCTCTGTTGAGAGCTGTGGCTGCAGCCTGGTGGCTTCTTGGGTGCAGATCACAAAAATGAGAAGAGGCTCCAAGCCAGGGACTGGCCAAGGGCACTTGCCTGCTTGTCCTTAAGGCTGGCTAGGATCCCAGAGTGGCTGCTGAACTGGGGCTGGGGGAGCCCTGCAAAATGAAGAGGAAAAGAAGTAGAGGTGATGACAGGATGAGGAATGGGTGCCTAAAGGATACTCTGCTCCTGAAATATTTAAATCCATTGGGAAAGCTTTTTTGCTTTCCTCCAAAGACGCAGGGAGGTCTGAGGACAAGCACTGGGGGTGACAAGCAGGGCTGCACAGCCTTGAGGCCAGCCAGCATGATCCCCAGCCTCAGACATCATCCCCCATCTCTTTATCTTTGTCTTTTCACATCCGAGGCTGAGCAAGGATAGTACCTTGTGGTTTGACGTGATTAATGCGCACAGTTGGAGTGGAAGCTGCAACTTTGTGGTAGCAGCCTTTGCTGAGGAGAGGGAGGGAGAGAACAGCACTTACGTCGCTCTGTCTCTTGTGTGGGGCTGGCTGGTGTTGTTAAAACCACTTTACAATCAAGTAATCAGTTGTCAAAAATCAAGGAAGTAGTTTTTTTTTAAGACTAATTAAAAAAAGGGAGGGAAGAATGCAATGGCGTTTTCAGGTAGTGTTTCTGAGGGATGTTGCCTCAAGGGGAATTGGAAAATAAGGCTGGTATTGTAGTTTAAAGCCAGACACGACTTTGCGGTGTGGAGCCGGTGGCTTTGCTGTGCCCATTTGTGTTGGCTCGCCCCAGCTGCAGCTCCCAGCCCGGGGTTCTGGGTGGCTGCCACGTGTGCCGTGGAACGATGGCTCTGCAGAAGCGAGGAATCGGTTACAGAGCCTTGTGAAGGAGCGTGTTTCCTGCATCTAACCAGGGTTACCCTGCCAAGAGTCTGGGAAAAAAGTGGCAACTTCCAGTGTCTGGTTTGGGGGGCTGTGTGTGTACCGCCGGGGTCTGTGAGCTGCCTGTAGATTCTAGCAAACACCTCTCTATTGACACAGGCTGGAGTTAGTCCTGTTGACATGGCAACACTTCAGCGAGGCTCACGCAAATACATGCAGGGAAAGAAAGAAAATTAACTCTGTGTATTGAAGGAATTCAACACAGCGTAAGGAAATATGTGAAACCCAGAGAATTCTTCTGCGGGTTGGGGCTGACCTCGCACGCGGCAGGAGGAGCAGCCCCGCGCGCTCCATCCTGCAGGACAGGAGCCAGGTACGTCTCACCCTGTTCTCCCACTTGCACCGCAGGCAGGAGGAGGACGGGCTTTGATTTCCTCCCGTGTTGTGTTTGCTGGGAAGGTACAACAATGCGACTGAGCGTTGATTTGGGTTTTGCAAGTTGGTTCTAAGTGCGTGTGCCAGACCAGCTCAGCTGGGAGGCGGTGCACTGCCCACCCCCGGGGTTACCGGTGACTTTATGGCTCAGAATTTAGGTTGTGTATCGGGGGTGATGGAAAAGGACTGTTTGTGTAGCATCGCTGCTGGTCCTGTCCTTGGCTTGTCTGGGGGTGCTCCAGCCAAACCCCAGCCGTCCTCCGCAGCCTCCCCTCCACAGGCACCTCTGACTTCCCTGCCGTTGACTTTGGCATGTTTGTTATGTGTGCTGGTTTAATGGTATTTATTATTTCTAATCTCAACCTGTTGAACACCTTTAGGGGTTACTCCAGTTGCTGCATTACAATGTAGAAGGATTTCTGTATTTTTAGCCCCATTTTAAATTATTCAAGCCAATGACTGGAGCTTAAATGCTTTTAAGGATACGCACTGTGCGTTTTGTCTGCTGCTGCTATCGAAGGGGAGGAAACCGCTCATGTTCTGCATTTAGTCCTTCTGTATGTCTCCGATTTCACTGCTCTGCATTATTGAAATGGAACGGGCCATCTGTGGAGCAGCTTAGTCAGAACGGGTGGGAAGGAAGAACTCAGAAAACTGACAGGAAGGAGACACCAGTGCAGACAGTGGGGTTTAGCTAAACGCTGAATTGCAAATGAAAACTGGAAATACCAGCTCAGAATTTGGGAGTGAGCATCAGTACTAGGAGAGAGTGAGCTGCATCCTTACCCGTGGGTCACCGCTGTGCCCCGTGTCCCTGGGTGACACTGTAACCCTGCTGGAGTTCTCTGTCCCAGCTGTGGACAACGCAGAAGCTGACCTGGCTTTCAGTAAAGCAGAAAGCAACAGAGAATTGTGGGAAGAACAGGTATGCAAGTGAGAGGGAACGGCAACTTGGTTAATAGCTGACTTGTGATGAGCATTACCAAAAAAAGCTTTTCACTCCTCTTCAGGTATGAGATTAAAAAAAGAGTATTTCACGAGTAAGGTCCTGGCAAGACGAATAGCCCGTTTTCAATAACTGGGCAGCGTGAAAAGATGAATTACTGGGAGAGACATTCTGCTTCAGGATGTATTTTTAAATCTGTTCTGTTTGGCCTGATTCTGGTGATAATCTTTTACAGCAGGCTCCTGTGAGCAGCGTTTCTCCCTTGGCTGGGACTTTGCATATTACAATTCATAAAAAATTATTCATCCCCGCAGCAGGAGCCGTTTGAGTCAGGCGTGGAGTACTGAGCTGAAAGAAAAGCACCACATGCACGCAGCAGCCCGGGTGGCTTACGCTGGTGTCAATCAGGAGGTCCCTCTGTGGCTGGAAACGCCAAAATCCTGCGTGTTATGAAGCCTGCAGCTCTTCAGGGGAAGAGGAGCACAAACCTTCCTCATCCCCTGCCCCATAAAGCCCTCTCGATGGCTGAGGCGTGGTTTGGTCTTGTTCGTGGTCATAAAGAAGACGGTGGGTCCCTCTGGGTTAGACCAGCCTCCTGCCCAGGTGGGAGGATGGCCCTGCTACCCTCCAGGAGACCAGGGCAGCGACAGAACCGGCCGCGGGGCTGAGCTCCTTGTGTGCGTGTCCAGTGCCTGCTGCAACAGGCACATCCCGGCCTCAGCAGAGGCCTCCCGCTGGTGTGGCAATAAAAGTAACAAATAGGAGAAATAGATTTAGGGGTTTCTGCTGTTTATATTGATATAAATGGGAGCTCTGTGAAAATAAGAAGTGCCTGAGGGCAATAAAGTGTGGAATCATGAATAATACCGCACTCCTGTACTAACCGCTCCATTGCAGCGCTGGCTGGTCAGCACCCAGGTCACGATCCCATTGCCACGGCTGTTTCGCAAAAGTGATAATGATGCTCCTTAGCCAATGAGGATCGATTTTCGTAACAGCGGCTTTGGAGTTTAAAATCTCAGGTTTGCCCTGAGCATAGCAAGCTGGGTTTCCTCTGTACGTGCTTGACGTCGTGCATGAAAGTCAAATGTGGCATCAACTGAAGAACCCTTTTCCCTGTTAGAAGTGGCAAGTGTGAAAAAAGGAAACAACTGCAAAGCATTTTTAGGGCATGAAGTTAATAAAATCACTTAATATTATGGCCTTTTTATTGAGTAAGAAGGTCAAGAAGATATCTGTGGAGTGTCTTAACAGCCCCATAATAGTATGTAGTGTGTGGCTTGGGCAATGTAATATAACCTGAATGAAAACTAGCTGTCTTAACATTGATCTTGTAATTTCATGCCTAATACTTTTATCCGAGATTTAATGTCAGTAAATTAAACCATTTTGGCTTGAATGTTAGGAAAATCTGAAAATTACCCGAGTAGCTCCTTTCATCTCACTTGGCATCAGCAGTCGCAGTAAGTAAGTGGTGATTTACCATGGTAAGTGGGGAGGTGGAATGTGGCTCACTAGCAGTCGTTAGCATGGACTTAACTTTGGACCAAATAAAGAATAAAAATATCATAAACCAATAGTCACTACCCATGTGAAATTGGGTCAGTACGTTGTATTTGCTCACAAACCACATGGGCTGAGAATGAAAACACTTGAGGCACATGAGAAATGCAGTAGGTCAACAACTTTGTGGTTTAATTAGGCTTAATTTTTTTCCTTAGTTAATAATGCCAGAGCCCTTGCAGTCACTGCTGACACATGAAATAGATGCTGCGCGGCGTGTGCCAGTGACTTGGTAAACAAGAAGTGGCAGAAGTCATTCCTAATATATGTCTGTCTTAATATCTGGTTTGTTCGTGCCAGCGGGTCTTCAGGAGCCACCAGCCCGCAGTTCACCTCCGCAGGTCGCGGGAACTTCACGTGGCTGCTGATGGTTTCACTGGTGCTGGCTCTGCACTGGATCTCTCGTTTTCTTCTCTCTTTC
>NW_010396150.1:27807-33765 GCF_000710305.1 Buceros rhinoceros silvestris
CGCTGCCCTCCTGCGCAGCCGTCTTCCTCTTCTGCGGCCCTTCCTCTCCCTGGCGCTGTGTGCCTGATGCCTCCCCGTGACAAATGCCTCTCTGCGAACCTGCCTTTGCTTCTTTCCCCACTGTAACGCAGCTGGCAGTGGCAAACCACATCGTTAGTGCTGGAGCCTGTTTTATCCTCCAAAGCACGTATGATTCCCTCGGCCGTCTCTGCCAGGGAAGCTGAGTGTTATGCTTTCAGGCAGAAAATGGGCAACGTGAAACATCAACTGGAAGGAGAGATGCAAGATTAATGTTAGAAATAAATCATTTGGGGGGTTTGGGGGTATCAAAAGCAGCCACAAGTCAGCAAGCCTCATTTTTCTGGTTGAGATTCAAGCCACTCTTCTAAGTGTTCCTGGCTCCGTGGTGCTGTGGCATCTTTCCTCCTTAGTGATGCCCTGGGCCAGGAGGTCCTGGGGGCATTCAGAGAGTGGTTGGGGAGGTTGGAGGGCTGGGAGCATGGCTGGGGCAGGGCTGGCTGCTGTGCTAACTGACCAAAAATGGCACCGAATAAAACGCCCAGATCAACCGTGACACACGGAGCCTGGCTGCCGCCAGCTGGGGATGAGACACTCCCATCTTTCCCCCAGTAATTTCTAATTTCAATCATTTAATTACTTGATAACTCCTGCCCTGATCAAAGAGATGCTTAGGCTGGCACTGTGAGCATCCCACCGAGCAAGGCAGGGAAATGAAGAAAAATGCCCTGCCCTGGCCTGGCCTTCCCCAGCCCCCTGCAGTGCGTGGGGCTGGGTCTCTTCCCCTACACCCCCTTCTTTTTTTTGTTTTTTTTGGTGGTGTTTTGGTTTTGGGGTTTAAGTCTGGTTTTATCACTGTGTAGATAATTTAGATATTAATCCTGGGGTGGAGAATAATGAACTCATTAGGTAGTATCATCTCTCTATGTGTAAGAATAATGATTTAATCAAATCAGTGATTTAAAGTAATAGGAGATTTATTATAATATGTAAAAGCTCATAAAATAACCATCTTAGAGGTATTTGCTGAGAAAAGTAGTTTTCTTAAGTATGATATATGGGGAGCATTGGGAGATCACTAAATCTCGTCACGCAAGTGTAGTACTTGGACATGTACGAGGGGAAGAAGTGATTATTGCTGCCTTACACTTAAGCATCCAGCTTTTTCTTGGTTCGGTCATCTAATTCCCTGAGCCCCGGAACCCAAAATCTTATGTTTAGCACTAGGCATGTAAGTTGTCTTAACGTCTTCAGTTTGAAAAGATTAGGCTTAAGCTCAGGATTGAGTCTGTCGTTATTGGAGAGTACTTGTTTGCCTGTGTTTCAGCTCTAATGTTGATGAATTGTTTGAATTCGAAGAAAGTATCTAAAATTAGGTGTGTGTTTTTGATGTCCCGCGGACAGAGGCAGGACTGCTTGTGTTTGCAGGACAGCTTTGTGGGACGTGAACGTAGACATCGTCTTGACCGATGGGGATTTAAGGCAGAACGGGTGGTGTGTACCTTTCTGAGACACTGGCAAGCACTGTTTTAGTCGGAGAGGTGACAAACCAGAGATCAGACCGAATCTGGTGAGGAGTTACCTGATGTTGCTGATGTTAATCCTTCCGTGACTTCAGGAGGTCCTTCCCTCTGCACCATCAAAGGTGACACGCAGTATTCTGCAGCGTATAATCACGTACTTTTGTCATTGCGACCAACTATGGAACAAACAGGGCAGAAGCTGCTCTTCACAGACCACTTTTCATTTACCTCTTCCAAAAGGGAGCTGCCCATCACCGCACCCCTGTGCCCAATGCTGTGCTTTGGCGTTTTGCGGGCGCTCGTGGTGGTTGTGCTGGTGCCTCGGGAGGAGCTCCGAGGACAGCAGTGGTCACAGCTATTACGTGAACTCGTGTGACCTGAATCCTTACGCGTTAGCTCTCCGTATTTGCGCGGTGCTAATCTTAGCATAGGTCCATCATGGCCTTATGGTTAGTGTTCAAAATACAACAACGCAGACCCACAACTTCTCTACAAACTGTTCTTTAATCGGAATTGAAATAATGAAACTCACTGCAGGATTCCTCATGCTTAATTAACGGACCAAGTTTGTTGTGTGGCTGCAGGAGCTCTAGAGAAAGGTCAACGTTTGCTGAGATCTGAGTACCGGGGGGTTGCTTTACTTAGCCGTGCATCTCATGGGAAGTTTAAAATTACTCAGATCTGTAAATAGATCCTGTTTTCTCTTAACTTAAAATGTATTTTTTCCTGTAGGTTTCTTTTTGTTAAAGTACATTGAGAACAATTACTCTTCTGAAAATAATGGTGGGGAAAAAACATCAAATGGGTGCAAATGGGTTGGCTCAGATCACAGCAACAGGTGTGGCGTGGATTCAGTTCAGCCAGGGTATTTCAGACGGGAATAACTTCTGATGGTGTTCTCAGGAACGATACATGAGGGGAAAAAAAAAAAAGGAAAAATAATTCTAGGAGTGGTAGAATTCCTCTGACTGTTCTTTACTAACTTTAATTGTGTGGCAATCCCATGAGTGGAGAACTGGTGTAGTTTGGTTCATGCAGTGAAGTTGCACGGATTGGCACCAGAGGATAGGAAACTCTCTGGCTCTTGTTCTATGGTGCATCATGTGCCTGCACTTGGTGTAAAAATCCTAAATCTTGATCCAAACACAAACGGTGCCTGTGAGCAGGCTCCTGGCCCCGCTCTGTGGAGCAGCAGAGGACTCCTCCTCCTTGGCCCTGGTTATGGGAGACTTTTCTTGGGACGGAGGCCAGTTTGCCACGGTCTTCTCCAGGATTTTGACTCTGTGGGAGCAGGAGTGCTGCCCCAGCATCTCCAGGGCTCATGGAGAATGTTCCAGTTGGAGCAGTTCCACACTAAGCCCATCCCAGTTGCTCCCAGTTGACCGCAGTTACCCATAAGTCCATCCCAGTTGACCCCAAACCTCTCCCCTCTGCTCCCAGTTCATCTGCAACACATCCAGGAGCAGCAAGTGGGTGCCCAGTACTTCTGCCCCATCAGGAATTAACAGGAATTTGGCCTGTTCCTTCACTCGGTCCCTCTGTCAGTCAGTCCCTTGTCTGCTTGTCCTGATCAATGGGAAATAATGGTAAAGGATGTACGGCCTTTAATAGGGGTCTCTATTCCCTCTTGCGAATGCAGAAGGATCATTAAAAGAGTCAATGAGAATGTTATTATTTGTTATTAAATCTGTAAAGGTTTAGAGTAATTCTTATGGAATTCTATTACGCTTTATCAAGACGTATTGACTGGCCGTTATTAAGTTATAGAGCACTTTTCCCAGGGGTCGGTTAGTTTGGTACGTTGGTAAGGAATACGCTTGCTCTGAGCCCAATACATGTTGCAGACCTTGTGAGTGAGTATCCCCTTGGAAGGGCTCTTTTAATTAGGAGCGTAACTAATACACAGATTTACAAGCTAAACCTGTTTTCCTGTATGTGCCTAAAATCTAAGAGTATTTTCTAAATTTTCTTCTGACTCAACCACATGAATATTTTCCTTGGGAAATTTCATCCCAGAGGTGCAGAGGTTGTGCAGTCCCTCCTAGGGACTGAGCACAGAAATATTCCTAAATCACTAATTTGTCATTAATTACGTAGAAGAGCTGTGACAGGAGTTTTACGGAATGATTTCCCTAAAACGTGGGAAAACCAGGTTAACTCCCTGCCATAGCATCAGTGCAGCAGGGGCAGATCAGGGGTCTTGGCCATCACAAGGGTCCTGGCCTCTTTTCCTGCAGCTTCATGCAGTTTTATTCTGGAAAGCCATCATTTCAAGCTGCAAAATCCCCGTTAAGGGCTGGGCAAGCCACGCTGAGTCTATGGAGCTGACTTCAACGTTCAGCGGTATTTAAATACAGCACTGTGGTTTCCTCCACCCCATTCTGGAGCTTTGTGAGCAGGTTTCCAGGGGGTGGTTGCAGCCCTTGAGGAGCTAGCGGCCAGCTGACCAGCTTGGCGTTGGGGTGGAACGTCACTCAGGGTCGGTCGTCATGCTGAGCCACCCTCATGTACTTGTTGCAGGACAGAACTACACATATTTTTTGGAGAGGCTGCAGGTAAAATTTTAGTTTGCTTTCAGTCTGTTTCTGGAAGACCCCAGTCCTCGTCTTTCCCATTTGGCTTACGGCGCTGGTGCCCATTGTGTCTTACAAGCAGCGGGCTTGGGATGCCAGTCATGCACAGTGGACTCAGAATTGGGAAAATATGTGTTATAGCAGGGTCAGCAGTGCACAAAGCTAATCCAGGAGACAGATTGACCCCACTCCTAATCTTCTCTCCGATTCAAGAACATCTGTTTCCACGGGGTCTATTTTTATCCCCAGTGGCTGGATTGCTATGCTAATTTAATGGTACCATATGTTTATCCTCTGACTCGATTGCGCTGTGTGAAGTGCCAGATTGAGCCCATTTACCAACCTGTTGCAGTGGGGAAAATGGTTGGCTCTGGTGCAAGGAACTTTTTTCTCTCTTTCAGCATATTTACTGTCATTCCTCACTGCAAAATCAAAAGGCACCATGTGATCACGCAGTGTAGAGAGATGGCTTAGTATCTACAAGAGCTTCTTGCTTCTGTGCTCCCACCCTCTTTTGCGATGCAAGTGCAGGCAGTAAAGCCAAGTAAAGGGACAAAATAGACACTCCGAGATTTGCATCTTCAGTGGATTTGCATTTTTTGGATGGCAGATAATTAACTTCTGAGCTTCTCACAGAGCAACCAGCATTTTCAAGCCCCCTGTAAGATGGATCTGCTTTATTCCAGTTTCACATTTGCATAGTGTGAATAGTTGAACAACCTTCTTCTAAAAGAAAAAACTCTTTTGTAATCTGAACTTGAACTGGAATTGCAGCTCTGGAGGCTTATGTTAAAAATTCTGGATCTTAACCGTCTCTGTAAGCAAAAGCTCTCATATTGCTCGTTGCAGGCTAAAGGCAGATAACCAGAAGGACTGGGAAGATAGTGGTGAACATCCTGCTGATCAAATGCGCTTGTTGTAAGACTGATAGAACTCTCTGAAGCAAATGGGCACAGCTCCCTCACTTCAGGGGGGCTGTCAGAGTTGGCAGAGCCCGTAGAACGGCGCAGGGCTCTGCGCTGCCAGGAGCCTGTAACCTGGCTGAAGGGCTGGAACAACCAGTGCCTGTTTCCCTGGCACCGCTGGTGCAGAGGTGATAAACCTTGTCCGCGCTCTGTGCCAAGAACACTTGGCTGTGTCACTCCATGTTCTCTTCCCTCTGAACAGATGAGGGAATACGGTGTCTGTTGGCTGCAAAAAGGAAAAACCGACAAAAGATTCCACATGTGAGCATGGAGACGTGTGCGCTGCTACATCTGTCCTTGCGCAGCTCCCTTGTCAGTCAAGAGAAACCAAAAGCGCACAGGGATAGTAGTACAATACAGATGTTGTCGTGGGGGGTGCTAGTCTCCACCGGTCCCCGCTCTTGCGCTCCTGAGGACCCACCAGTCCCTGTCTGGAGCAGCTTCCCCCCAGCTGGGATGGGTGCTGACCCGAGCCTCGTCCCACCCTGCGCTCTTGTGGGAGCTCCGGTCATGGCAGTAACAAAGGTCAGGTTTGTGCCATCGCTCTGGTTCATGGGGTACCTGGGTGTTGGTTTGCAGTTGTTGTACACACAACAGTTTCTTTAGGAGTTATCTTGGCTTTGAAAGAGAATAATGGAGAGGAAGTGCCTGAACACCACAAAGCGGGGCTGTATACGCAGGGTGGTTAGTGATGGGACACTCCTTGGTCTGAAGTTAGCAGTACTTGTTGGAAAGGTGACTATTTGTTCCAGAGTTCTGGATGGTATTGAGAGAAAAATCCATTAAAATGAGCATGATCTTTGATGGGGTGTTGTCTGAACAAAGCTTATTTGGCTTGGTTTTAAATACAGAATGTGAAACTGAGGAAAAAAAATTCCC
>NW_010396150.1:33888-42895 GCF_000710305.1 Buceros rhinoceros silvestris
CCTACACTATGGCACGTCTACTTTGCAATCAGCATTTAATAAACTGTGTAATTTTGTAGTAGAGTTCTAATTCTTTTCATTTGCCCTTCCAGTTTATAAGGCTTTAAGTAAACCTTTTCTTTACTCTCTATACGCACACCGTGTGTTCGTGTGTGTGTACAGGGATAGATGTTTCTGCAAAGAAAAATAAATAAAGCCAAAGCAAAATGTGTTTTTCTCCGGGCAGCTTGGTGAGGCCCTACAGAGGGAGGGATCAGGGTTAAGAGCCGTGGGGAGCTGTGAGCTAGTCACCACTACATGGCTGTGCAGTAGCTGTTCGGGGGCTCATGCAGAATAGAGGACCATGCATTTTCGGGGGCTTCCGATCTCTGCTGCTGTTCAGCTGATGAAAGTTCAGATTTTTCCCCATGTTTGAGTGCTGGCGTTGTTCGCTGTGTTTACTCGTGCAGTGCTGCTCGCTTTTTGTAGCTACGTGGCTTCAGTAACGAGGCAAATCCCACAGTTCTGGGGAAGGAAACCTCCCCCCCCCAGTCCAGGATGCCAAATCCCAGCGTCTGGTGAATCGTGGTGATTCGCAGTTACCTCTTGGAAGTTTTGTTCTCTGAGTTGTCTGTACCTTTGAGAGGAAATTCGGGGGAAATCATGCTCTAGGACCGGTTGGGTGTACTGATAACAGCCAGGTTAGACAGAGCTGCGGCCGCTGGAGAGGTTAATTACATGGCTAGTTGTGTTGAGCTCAGCCTGGTATCAGCTGCACTGGACCATTTGTTTTCATTCCGTACTGGTAGGTGTCTGATCCATGCTTTTTGCTCCCAACACTTTTTGTACATTAATCCCTATTTTGCATATATTTTTACCTGCCTTTATACAACATGGTTAGTAGCGGAGTGATTTACTCGCAAGATGCAGCTGACTAGATGAAACCTGCAACAGATTTCCTCTCTTTCATGGCCATATCACGCGGGCAGGGATGGGAGCTTGTGCTGGCTGTTGAAGATGTCAGCAGAGCATCCGTGTTTCAGGCTGCAGGACTCCCTGTGCGGTGTGAGCCAGACTTCAGCTGTTTACCTCTCTCCTTCCCAGGGTTTGATGCCTATTTCACCTCCCGCACCCTAGAGAACAACAGAAGGAACGTGTGGTTTGCAGAGTACTGGGAGGAGAACTTCAACTGCAAGCTAACCATCAGTGGCTCGAAGAAGGAGGACACAGACCGTAAATGCACAGGTAACTTCATTCACCTCAGGCTTGTCACACTGCTGGTCGCGGGCTGCAGGGGAGTGACCACGCGGCTGGTGGGAGGGAGCTTGGCTGGAGACAGACGGAGAAAATAAGTGGAATTTTTACAGGTTGTAGAGAAAGTAGAACAGCAGCATCAGCCTTATGGGACAGGAGAAACAGATGGAAAGAGTAAAAAAATCCGTTACTCTATTTCTTCCCCCAAATCAATATTTTCTGTGGGACCCAGAAGGGCTTTTGAGTGCAGAGTGGCTTCAGGATTTTATTTTTAGTTTGTTTTAGATGGAGAATATTTCCGCAGCTTGTGCCTTGTCACCTGCCTGCAGATCACAGCTTGGCCACCGACTGTGTCAAAGCACCGTCTGCTCACGGCCGTGCACTAACCGTGGGCGTTTGGGCTGGGCGTGTGAAGGCAGCGCACCTGTAGGGAAGGGTTAGCGCCAGGGAAGGGCTGTCATTTTAGGTAGCATAAAGTTGCTGATTGGATTTTTTTTTTTTTAATTCTCGCTAACGTTATTTAAGAAATTGAAGTTAAATGTTTTCAGCCTCCGCTCGGTGACACAGGAAATGTACCAGCTGTATTTCTGACTGAGGCTCGTGACCTCTAGTAGTGTCTTGCTCGACCTCTGTTATTTGCTGGTGGCTGACAGGGTCCCTCTTCTCCTTTCCCGAGGAACTGCCCACCATTTGAAATACCACATTTTCCAGGAATTCCTGTTCCTGATCACATGGAGAATCAAGGAATTATTTTTAGTTACAGAGATGCCCAAGTAACAGTGGGGTGGTTCCATTTTTCACTGAGTTTTGCCCTTCTCAGCACAGCCATCCTAACAACGGGGAGGGGAGGCACTGCTTCGAGCACAAAGTGTTTGTTTTGGAAGGAAACGATGGGAAAGACCCATGTTCATGGAGTTATTCAGACCTGACCAAGTGCTCCCGGGTGATCCGCAGGGACAATAGCAGCGTGGCCCATTTAATGAATTAAGGTATTAGATTGAGGGTGCTTGTCTAGAAGAGCTCTCCAAAATGCGGAGAGTCTGCCCTCCAACTGCCCGCTTCCTGGTGAGCCTGTGCTTGTGGTGTGAACCTCTGCAGTGTGGGGCTGGGGCATTTCCTCAGAGCTTCAAACACAGCAGAGAACCTTCGGCCAGGACATTATCTCCTGTGACACTGACAGTAAAGGTGACAACTCCACCAGATCTCCGCCTTGCCTCCCTCTGCCTGTCCTTCTCCTTTTGCTTTTTCACGTTAGCGGTTTAAATGTGTTATGTTGAATAATTGCCTTGAATTTTGATCAAAGGAGATTAGTTCATAGGAGGATATGTTTTACTGCAATTGAGAATTGATGACAACTTTCCATATTTCGTATCTTCTGGTTTCAGTTCACGGGTGGGAGTAGGAGTGTTGCACATAGAAACAGCGCAGTTACCCCTGGGAACATGCTGCCGTTAAATTTGGCATTTGGAATCTCCCCCGAAGGCTGGAATTTGATTATAAATTGCTGAAAGATCTTTAGGATCGTTTCTAAAAGTGTCTTCTCACCCCTACTCCTTATGCCGTTATTTTATTACAGTTGCTCCCAGCCCGTGCTTCCTGCTGGGAAGGTACAAATGGTGTTCCGCCTTCCCTCGGCAGAGATTCACCACAAACATTTGTTTTCGATGCTAACTTACCCTGTCGAGCTGAAATGCCCCATTATAGCTCGATATTGTACCAAATGACACGCTCTGACATCTTCCTTCTCTCTTCTCCGAACTGAAGTAAATTGTGCATCAGAAAAAGCATTAGCTTGGAATTATATTGCTAGTGCGAGAGTCGGAATGTCCCACTGATGTGATAATATTATGAATGATCATCATCGTTGTTTTAAAATTTGATTGGTAGTTTGTAATGCAGCAAGGTACCAGGCTCCAGGCCATCGGTTTCTGACTGCAGTCGTGCTCCTGAGCACCGGTGTGAGGGGTGGGAGGCTCCTGCTCCACATCGAGGTGCTCGCACGTAGCAGGAGCAGCTCAGTGCTTGTGGCCACAGACTCTGATCGAGAAGGAAACCTGCTTCAGGGAGGTGCCCGGTGGCAGTTTACCTCTTCGTATCACAACTTTCTGGAATGTTTCTGTATGCAGAACTTCAACATTACTGTCATTTATTTAAGCATGAAAACTTTTCTCTGGTTGGGATGGATGAAGTGTAGAATGAGAAAACAAAAATACGTTCAGCCCCCACCCCCCTCCAGCCCCCTTTTCCAGGTAAGGTGAACCACAACCCACCGCTGTTAATATTTCTGCTTCTAGTGACGGACTGATTTGGCGTGGTTCAGGGCATGACCCAGGGCTGCTAAGCGGTACCGCTGCCAAGGACACCTAGAGGTGGCGCGGATGATTCCTGGTGGGACACGGGCCATTCCTGTGCGTACAGCAGGAAGAGATAAGGCCCTTGCTTTGCCCCAGAGAAGAAGGGATGGGTTCCTCACGCAGAAGTGTGTAGCCTCAGCTGGGTTCTGCCCTCTGTGCCTGCCCATGCCCTGGTGCCACTGCCTCTGCACTTGGGGGATGCGGTGGTTGGCTCGTGAGGAGGCTCCATGGACCTGCATGGGGAATCCAATGTAATCACTGAAACAGCATGGTAAGAACAAGCATCGAGTTGAGTCAGTGCATTGTTTTACTTCTTGCTGCTTATGTTTAAGAGCACTAGAAAGGTTCACTTCAGTTGTAACAGGCTACTTCATGCTGATGTAGGAATATTGGGAGAAAAAGTAGTTTGCAGTGCTGTGCACGGCGGTGAAATGTGCTTTTATAGGAAAGGGCTAACAGAAGAAAACAAGTCTTTGCAGAAGAGGATAGTTCACAGCTGTGATTCATGCTGAATGCTCTGCCCTTGCCATGCTGTGTGCAGAGATGGGGTCTGGGTTTGCCTGGCAGCTCAGCTGAAGATATTTCCTGCACCAAACCACGTTGTGCTAAGGTTGCCAGCGCCGTGAGATTCGGGGTGTTAGGGTTAACAGGTGACAGCACAAGATTTTCACGTACATGTTGTCATGAACCGGGTTGTTCATAAGTGCCCCAGTGGTTATCAACGTGAAAGCAGCAGTGCTGAGTATTGAGTGGTGTCGCCCAGGCAGCCATGGTGGGTTGGCAGGTCAGCAGCCGCCAGCGCGGTCACCCCTTGGAGCTCCCACCTCCCACAGTGGCACCTCCAGCTCCCACGTTCCTACCGACCCTGCCCGAAGAGGAACCTGCAACACTTGACTGTTTTCTCTTATTGAGCATAGCTTTTAATTCAGACAGCTTTACACTCCAGGAGACTTAATGAAGTGCAGTGATATAAGGGTGATGTCACCTTGGATGTCATTTATCAGAATGCAGATTACTCAGAGAGCTTTTCTAATTATCTGCGAGTGCAGTCAGTCTGAAGGGACAGCCCAGATGACGGCCCAGACAATGACTTGCTCTAAAGAAAATGCTGGGAGAAAGCTTCCTCCAAGATGAAGTGAAGAAGCTTCAGCAAAAGGGTTTATAGGAGAGGGACTGTTGTGCTTAGAATTTAAATTGGAACAAGAGGAAGTGCCTCAAAGGGACCCAGATTCGCCTTCCTGGGCGGGGTGTGGGCAGGACTGTCTCAGGACTGCCCTGAACCCTCTTGGTGCAGCGTGCACGTAGCAGCATCTTGCAGCTTTCCTGTGAGCAACCTCACATGCTGCCCGGGCAGGGACTGCCTAACCCCCGTGTCCCGGGGCAGCCCTGAGCCCTCTGGCGGGTCCCTGTGCTAGGCTGGAGGAAGAGGAGGGGGCACAGTGGAGGGATGACGCTGCGAGGGGGCTTGCAGCATCAGCAGGATTTTACTGGGCAAAGATGCGGTGGCTCGGAGAGGCCAAATCCCTTAAAATGGTAGGAACCTCAGTCAGGAAAATCAGTTCTACAGGCTGAGTTTATCTCATCTGGAAACGTTCCAAGATAGGATTAGAAGTCAGTGAGGGACAGAGGTGTCCTGGGTAGAAATCATAATAAAATCATGAAGCAGGCAGTGCTGTGAGTGTGTCTATGAACATAGGCTCGTTCTGGAGCTGGGGAGGGAACTCGTGCGGCTCTGACGAGGCTGGGGATGTCCTGCCTTGCACCTCGGGGTGCTTGGGGTACAGCTGCTGTTCGGGGAAGGAAGAAGAGGGCAGATTTCCATTTAATCCAGAAGAAGGTTAAAGTGGCACAGGAACAGCGATCCTATGCGTTCGTGTTTTACAGTGAAGTTGTGCCGTGTGTCTGCCAGAATTGCCCCTAATGGCTTTTGGGGGGGCTTTACACTTGGAAGGGAAGGAAAGTGCTGAGAGCCGCGCTCGGCCTGGCTTCTCTCCTAACAAATGGTCATGCATCAGCAAAGCTGGAAGCCCAAGCCCGGACACCCAGGATTTGGCGTGTCCCCCCAAACATGGCACTGTTCTGTGCTCCGTGGCCCTGGAAAAGGAGGGGTGGGGGGAGACAGCCCGGGTAATTTTGGCAAACTGCTTAATTACCTGTGGTTGGGTGTCAAATGATACCAGTAGCTGGGATTTCCTTGGTTTTTGGAGGATAAGGAAGCTAATAGCAATATCCCAATATCACGTCCTTTTCTCACCAGCAGTCGAGATGACTGGGACTATGAGGCCATATGTCAGGGGAAGAAAAACAATGAGGAACGAGAGATGCAGCAAATAGCAGAGCCTGAGGGTATCAGTGCATTATTGATATTTTGACTACAAAAAGTGATCTAGTGCGTTAATAGATTAGCAAAGTGCAATTTACTATGGAAAGAAAAAATAGTTTTCAAAATGCTATCAAAATTCCTCATCTCAGGGGAAAAAAGAACTGTCAGAGATACTTCAAGCAACTTAATGGCAGATGGCCAATATCTAAAGCGTTTTGTGAAACAAGTGCCAGGAGCCATGGGGTGTGTGGTGTTCATTAGGATGCTTTATGGCGTTCATTAGGGTGAATATCTATTGGACTGGAGGGTGTCAGAAGACCTTAACTGCTCCCAGAGCCACATCAGTCATGTCAGGAAGAGGGGCTAAACTTGGTCTGATTCCTACCGGCGGTGCTGGGGGCTGAGTGCGGAAGGTGCTGCTCAGGCTTCGGGGTGGCAGGTTTATACAATGAGCGTTTGCTGTTGTTGGGAGGCAAGGGCGAATCCAAAGCTCCATCACAATGTGACTGGGTGGTCCAGGCAGCAGCACAGGGCTGCGCCGCCCGCTGCTCCCGGCTCTTCTCAGCACCCTCTTCCAGTTGGGGTAAGGCTTGTGGATATCCCTGCATCAAAGAGCAAGAATTCCTCAGGATTTCAGAAGCAGCAGGTTGAGGAGGATCCAAACTGTCCACATTATGTTTTTCTTCTCCCAAGAATCTACAGCTTGAAACCCTTCTGTCTCTTGTTGCGATGTGCTCACTGTGAGCACATCAGGCCAGGGCTGCGCAGGGGCTGCGCAGCTCATCAGCTCTGGTTCTCAGCGGTCTGTCTCCGGTGCATCAAGGTCAATTTTTTCTGCAGCCAGGCTTCATAAAGGTGGGGAACCTTATTATCTCTGTTCATAACGCAAAGACAAGGTGTCTGACTTGTAAGCTCTGTGGATGAACCGCTAAGACTGTGGCTCTGTCGCTATCCCTCTTACTGGTTCCTTTCCTACAGTTTTTTTTTTTAAAATCATATGTTTCTTTTCGAGATCTTGGCCAGTGATACTGGCTCTTCTTACCTGACCAAGTCCCTTCGTAACTGCCCGCTGTGTCCATCCGTAAGAAGTCCTGCCTGGGCAGTACTCCTGAGCTGTGGACCTAAGCAGTGGGCAGGCAAAGTGCTGCAATACAGAAACGCCTGAAGGGAGGCTGGTTGTCGCGAATCCTGCATAGAAATCGTAAAATAATTCAGTTCAGGTCAAATCCTCGGCTCAGATACCCTTCCCCAGCTGCCACTGGGGTTTCCACACCAGGGTTTCCATGCCTGTATCTTAGGGTGGGTGTTTGCCGGGGATTTTGTGGTACGTGATTGGTGACATAGACACGAGCAAAAAAGCTTTTGGCTCGCTCTCGTTACAGAGATTGCTCTGTGCATTTTCTCCTCCAGGCACCGGGCTATGAAATGTGTCTTGGTGCATGTGTGGGAAGGTATATAATATTTCAGTACAGAAATATCTAAAATTTCTCTTCTTTTGCTTGCCCTGCAAGCTATGAATGAGGCTAAAGGGCAGACCAGGATGGGAAATTCCTCTTCTCAATCGCATCCCAAGGTCTGACAGGTAAATAGTGGTCTAGGTGGTTGTTTTCTTGCTTTGCTGGGACAGCCTCCCTCTTCCTCCTTTCTTTCTCAGGACACCTACACAATGTTTCCTTGCTACCGAGTGGCTGAGCTGTAGTTTGTAACATTTCCATTGACATCATCTGCTTTTTAATTTCTTTTTGGTGCTGTTGGTCTTTCAAGTTGTCTGATCCCAGTTCTAGGCTCTCTCTCAAATCGCAGGGTTCAAGGGGGAAAAAATCCAAGATGCGTCTATTGAACGAAACGATATGCTCTCCAAGAGACTGCTTTTTACCAAGCCCGGCTCATCCTTGGGTGACTCCTCTGGGCCAATACAGCTACAGCCGTAGCTCAGAGACACCAAGACATAGGTGAGGACACATGGTTAGCTGGCGTTTGACTTCAGTGTGAACCCCAGGATTTCAGTTCTCTGTGCTCTTAGCAGACTGCGGGGCATCTCGTTTTGTAGATACTTCAACAATCTTCCAGCTGTCTAAACCTACCAATGCTAACACCCACGAGAAAGAAAAGTTACATTTTTTCATGAAAAATGTGATGTGCAAACGAACCGTGTTTTGCACTAGGTTGCAAGTTGACTGCCTATGTGCAACTCTTTCTAAACAAAATATTTTCCAATATCACGTTGTCCAGGCAGACATTAACTTTTTGAAATGAAAGCATGTAATCTCGTTTAGTGCCAGTGCACCTCAAAATATTGATGTACCTGAAATTGCTAAAAGAACCCTGCAATGGCTGGTTCAACCAACGTTAAAACAACCTCAAGAGCTTATTCTGAAGGCAAACCAGCTCTCTGCATTTCTAAACTCTGTTGTCTTTCCGAAGTACGCTTTAGAATCGATTCTATTTCTAGATTGCCAAGGTGATTTGCCAACAAAGCCCCACGATCCAAACAACTGTCTTGCTGTTTACGTACATATTCCTCTGTTTCCAAACTGCAGCTTTACCCAAGTGCTCAATATAAAGATATAACAACAGCTCCAGTTTAGGGCTCCTAATCTTCCAAAAGTGCTGCTTCTGTGCGTTTGCTCGGTCGCTGGCTTCCCTGGCAATTACTGCCGCAGGAAGCTTCTTCATTTGCACATTAGCCGTGTAAAGCTGTGAAGTGTCTGTGATTTACGTCGGGGCTGGCGAGCCCGGTGCCAGGGGTTTATGACTGTAGCACTTCAGCACTGGTGTGTAAATGAGACCCACTGCCAGTGTTTTAACGGGGATGCTGAATGCACAGAAAACATAACCGGTAAGAAAATTAGGTCAGTTTTCTAATCTAAAATCCATTCTCTTAGGTACACCCCCACCCCCTGAGAGCAGAAACTGTTACGGTGGGTTGAATCCGTGTAATTGGGGAAAAAAAACATTGTCTGGCAGGTGGAAGTGGATGTAGCTTCACAAAACTCATTGCATCGAGGCTTTCTGTAAACCGCTGAATTATGATGATGATGATGAACCTTATTCTGTACCATTGTTCTGTCTGGCGTTGGATTGACAAATTTTCAGC
>NW_010396150.1:43143-52906 GCF_000710305.1 Buceros rhinoceros silvestris
GCAGGAATTTCTGCTGCACTCTGCTCCTTCCTTTTTCCTTCAATTCTTATGAGTGAAAACCAGTGCCAGTATAGGCATTTTTTTTCTCTCCTGGATGAGGAATACATTGTAAGGCACTGTGAGAACCTGGTTTCCCAAGTCTCTTAGCAAATGTTAGCTGATTAGGCATAGTTAAGGCTGACTCGTGCTTTCTGTGGGGCTTGGTGGTGCTAGTAGAGTCACCAAGTACAGCTTTCTCTGTGTGTACCTGCCACCTTCAGGAAAAAAGCCTTTCTAGTTAAAAAAACAAAAGGTTTCCCCGCTAAAACAATCAGCCCTACTTCCCACTCAGTTGTGCAATATGAAGTTCCCTCTCTCCAGCAGAGGCTCAGGGTTAGGCTGAGCCTGAAGGTTGCAGAGGACATTAGGGAGAGGTTTCTAAAGCCATCAGAAAGTAGGGCAGAACTGGCATGACCAGCCAGTTGGTGGAGGGGCTAGAGGAGATGAAGTTTAGGCTGAAGTTTTCTCCCAGCACAGAAAGATGTTCTCATGCAGTTGGCGGTAGAAACTTGGAAGTCCCATCTGCTTTCGCCAAGGAACCCCATGGGGATTGGATTGATGGTCTTGAGATAAAGATTCTTGTCTATAACGAGATCTCCTGGCTGAGGCTGGGCTGGGCAGACGGCGGTCGGGAGCTGCAGGGCTGCGTTGTCGGCTCTCGGTTGGTTCTGTAAAGGACACTACATGGATTCTATTGCGAAGAGGCCCGACTGTCATGCTCCGCTTCTTTAGATTACAATATTCACTCTCGCCTATTGTTAGCTTCTCTCAAGCTCTAGTACTCCACGATTTCAAAGAAAGGGCTTATTTGGAGGAGCCTTCAGACTGTACACCTCCTGAGCGTACAGGAGCGTTTATACCGAGTCTCTGAGGAGGAATAGCTCTGCTCTCACTTTGGAGAGCGGTGGACATAGGTGCTTGTCTGTTAAAGATGGACCCCTTTGTCTGGTGCTGTTGTGCACGTTTCTGGAGAGCTGCTGCAGCTGCACAGCCTGAGCTCTCAGCACTGCGTGTAGCTGGAGGAAGCTTCAGTGTCGTTATGAAAAAGCATATATGGGCACTTACCCAGTTATAGACTAATAATTGTGGCTGTTGTATCACGGGTGTCTCTTTGCTCACAGGCACCAGGTTTCTAATGATGCTAAATATGCTGGAGATGGATGAAGAGTATATATTTTTCTGTCAGCACTTAACCAGCTGCTGAATTCTAACTTGGACAAATAATAGCTGCTTGTTTGATTCTGTGAGCATTCTGCAATCTTGAAATTAAATCTCTTGTTAATGATGACTATCATCAGGTTCTCAGCAGTACTATTATGTGAGTTCCTTTGAAAATGTGTTTAATCCTTCAGACGCTGAATTCCTCTAATGTAAGCCTGGTGATGTGGGACTCTGATGTCTGTCTGTACGAATTATATGCCAGGAAAATTGTCCCTGCGACACTATTTATACATCATAACACATCCCCTACACAACGAGTCCAGAAAAATCAGCTGAAGGAGAGACGTTGAGAAAACGTAAAGTGCAAGACGCTGTTGTCAGCTCCTTCCCCATACTGGGACATGTTAAGCATCACTGTGATGGAGATGCAGAAAGTGTGACTAGGAGTTCTTCAACTTGCCTGTCATTTCCGTGTCATCTGAAGGAGCCTGTGCAAGAGGACTTCTTTCTCTCTGGATTCTCACTACTCTGGGCTTGGGGCTCTTTATCCTCCCTTTGTTGCAGCATTTTTATTTTGTGAAGATTTGCCTGAAGCAAGAGACCTGGCAGCTCCGTCTCTTAGGAATCAGGATGATGAGCACTTGAGACTCTAGTAGGAAGTGAGGTTAAATTATTTGTCATCACCTTCAAATAGATCTTTTGGAAGCAAACAATGCTCATGCCAATAAATGGCTCTTGCGCTTCATCCTTCCCATGACATCCCAAAGTGCTCCATTTCAAATCCACGGAACAAAAGTACATTCACTTGAAATCACTCCGTGTGCATGTGTCTCGGGAGTCAGCTACTGCACTGCTGAAGAAAATAACATTGCTGATGGCTCCTGCAGATCACCAAGTTACTAAAAAAAAAAAAAAAACAGGGGCACGTCAGAAGAGCAGATTCGCTCATGGCAGCGCAGATGGGGTTTGTGTTTAGCTCTGCGCTTCTGGTGTCTTCTAGCGGCGTGGAGGGAGGGTGCAGGGTCTCATGCTGCACCCAGCTAGAACAGGGGCACGTCAGAAGAGCAGATTCGCTCATGGCAGCGCAGATGGGGTTTGTGTTTAGCTCTGCGCTTCTGGTGTCTTCTAGCGGCGTGGAGGGAGGGTGCAGGGTCTCATGCTGCACCCAGCTCCTGAGTTCCTGCGTTGGTTCTTTCTCCTGCTCCGAGCTTTGCTCCCCTGAGACCCCCGCCATGTCCTAACGTGACTGGGCTGGGGGTCCAAGATTGGCCCGTTGCCCAGGACGGGCACACAGCGGCAGTATTGCTGCTTTTACCTGTACGGAGCTAATGGCTGCGGTGGGTTTCCTGCTCTGCCAGGAGTAGTTAATAATTCAATTCCTGTGCACCCATACGTACAGGAGCTATTCCTGAAGCATGGGGTAGAACCTTCTGCTTGGTTTCTTCAGCCAAACCTGAGGAGGAAAGGTTCGTTGCACTAATGTTGAAGTTGGAATTAAAATTGTGCCCATCGAATAAGCTTATCCCTGAAATGGGACTTTGAAAAATGTCTGAAAATGGACTTTGGGTCTGATTTGCTGTGCACTGGGTTACTATGATGGTGGTTTGATTAAACTAGAGGGAGCGCTGTTCAGCCAGGCCCATTAACTTTGGTATTTTAAGTTGATTTTTTTTTTAGTGCTGAAGTCTGAAGACAATTTGATATTTGTAAAATGCAGTAATTGCTTTGCAGATTCTTTTAGTTCAAGTTTGGGCTGAGCTTCTAATTGCCCTGAAGTCTCTTTAAAAGGTGACTCGGCCTTTGTTTATCTGAAGGACAGCACGCTCCGCTTCTAAGCGTATGAATTCGTGCATGTTTTCTGGGTGGGCACTCAGGCCCGACTCCATGTCTGGATTTACTGTGCATGGGTTCTTGCTGTTTAATGCTCGACTAAATGGCTGCTTTCGCCACGGGAAAGCATTCTTGTTACTGGAAATTCTATTAACTGTTTCAAATCTGGATCATTTTCATACTTGGGCGCTCTTAACGTCGCTCTTGGGTTTCTTAAAGTGGGTGTTGCTCCGGTTCCTGTCAGGGATGTCTTCCCTGCTAAGGGTTTTCTCTCTGCTGTGCTTTTGGCCAGCTGTGCCTCTGGAATTTAATATGCCTAATCAGTATTGTTTGTGAGCAGCATTTCAGTCCCAGCTCCTCTTCCCCTGGCACGCGTTCCTGCTGCATCGCTAATTTGGTTATGTGGCTGAGCTGAAACCACTTAAAAGCATTTTCCTTGTCAGGGCCTGGAAATGTAATAAGTTCCGTAATCAATGAGAGGGGAGTGAGATAATGAAAAGGATGGAACCCCTGGTTGGTCAGTGTAGGGTCACCTCTCCTGTCCACTCCTCCCTACAGCTGTGGCATCTCCCTTCCTGCCCCCCAACATGGGACACGGGGTGTAGCAGTGACCTTGGTCTGCCCAGGAGCAAGTGTCAGCCAGAGCCTTTCTGCCCCCAATCCCTGCTAGTAACCGTAGACACCAACCACTGTCACCGCCAGGAGCAGCCACTGTCCGCAGAAACCTGCCGTGACCTTCAGAAAGTGCCGTCACTGAGCAGAGACTGAGCTGGGAGTGGAACCTCTGAGCAGGAAGAGTTTGTTCTGGCTCAAACCAGGACACCATCCGAGGTTTAAAATTGAGGGGCTTTGGGAGAGGGTGTCTCAAACACAGAGGGAACCAGAGGAGGAGGAAAAGTGTAGGTAAATGAAGTTATTCATGTAGGGGGATCATCTCTTTGCTTATCAAGCAAATAATTTTTGTGGACATATTTGGACTTCCTTTGTTCTTGTAGTGAAAAGGTGGTGATCTCTCTGTGCTAATTCATAATTCTGGTCTACTGCCTGTCCCCTCGAAGAAGGGAAAAAGGGATTGTTTGGGACTCTGCCTTTTACTCAAGAGGTGAAAAATACTTTAAAAAACTTTGCTCGTGGGCTGGCTACAAAATGATCCAGCCTGAGAGCAGAACCAAGTCAGTGTCCCAAGAGAAGTCACTCTGGAAGACCTGGGCTGCTCCCTGGTGAGGGCTTTCTGCAAACCCAGCCCAGCCCTGAGGGAAGTGGCTCGGGCTGGTGCTGGGCAACAAGGTCTGGCACTGGTAAAGCTGTTGTTCCTTAACAGAGGAGGGAGAGGTACAAACCTGTGTTGTTGAGCAGCAGCAGGGAAATAGACTTCTTACTCTGTTAAAATAGTTACTTCTCACTAATTATTGGTATCAGTCAGCTAACTAAAATTCACTCACCCCTGTTTCTAATTAAAGATGTTAAAAAGGAATTTTCCCCCATTCTATCCTCCAACCAAACACTTACTTTTGAACCTCTAAAACATGTGCAAGGGATGACTCCAAGGGCTGGATTCTCAGAGCTCCTGGCAGCACCAGACCTGCAGGTGCTGCAGGAAGGTGATTGAGATGGATGTGAGGTTAGAAAGAAATGTGATGCTGCAGATGGAAGAGGTGGGATGTTGTGTGGCCACCCCTGGAAAATAATAGGTTGTATTTGTGCTGCTTTCGTGATGCAGCTCAGAGCGCTCCCCAAGCAGTGATGATGTTTCCCGAAACCCTGGAGAGGCAGGTAACGATAATCACATATTCTGCAGCTGGACAGACGGAATCCTGGAGGTGTTACTTAGGCAAGTTAGTGAACAACTTCAGGGGAAAAAAATAAAGATTCCAGATTCTCAGTCTCTTGTGCCTTGCTTCGTGCTCTGGAAGTGCTGTTTGGTGTGCTGATTAGTTGCAGAGGCACCCAGCTGCCTATTCGCGCAGCCATGGGAGCAAGAAGGCCCCCTGTTGCCTGGGTGACAGTCCCGCTGCCAGGGTCCGGATCCTGCTCAAGGCTGAGAGGGAGAGAATGGGTAAGGCACAAGCCTACCTCTTAAAATACTTAGATTGAATGGTTTTTGTCACTGCTCTTGAGTTCTTGTGGCTCTTCAGGGTTTAATTTCCAATTTTCCATCTGCCAAGCGCCTCCTTCCTGTCAGTCCTTTTTTTGTGCCTGGCCTGTCTCCGAGGCAGAGGGTTTGTGGTTTCTGTCCCGCTGGGTGCTGTGGCAATCGAGGAATAACTTCCAAAGCCCTGCTTTCCCCCGTCACAGTTGGGCTGTTGTTAAGTGTTTGGATTCCTGAAGTTCTTACCTGCTAAAGTACATGAAAGGCAGCTGGTGGGTTCTGAGGGACACTTTGCCTCTGCAGCTTGGGAAGAAGGGGGGAGCTGATGGAAATCCTGAGCTTCCCGCGGTGGCGTTGATAGCAGACACGTTCCCTGCGTCTCTGGAGCAGCCCTTTGGCTGCGCCTCTGAAGTCATTCCTTCCCCCTCGAGCTGGCTCCGTCTTTCAATTAGAGACTGGGGTTTGCAGCAGAACAAAACATCAGGCTTCAAAACAGCAGCTGTGCTTTATTTTAAATGTTTTCTTCTCTGGGGGCACACGGATCTGGTATTTTCTCTCGCCACGGTCCCTGTAGGTTAAAGTTTCAGGTTTGTGATTGTGGTAGAATTTGTTTCTCTGGATGATGGTAGAAGGACTTGCAAGAAGATGATTCTACTGTCAAGAAAGGAGGTTTGGTTTTGTGTTAGTTAGTAAAACCATAACTCAAAGTGTTCTATTGTCTTGACTAAACCAGGCAGTTCTTTAAATGTGCTCTAAGAGGATTTATGTATTCGATGTTGGAAAATACTGTTCCTTACCGTCCCTCTGTGTGTGCCTGTGTTTTCACGGTGCAGGGCAGGAGAGAATTGGCAAAGACTCCCACTACGAGCAGGAGGGGAAGGTCCAGTTCGTGATCGATGCTGTGTACGCCATGGCACACGCGCTGCACCACATGAACAAGGACCTCTGCGCCGACTACCCAGGGGTCTGCCCCGAGATGGAGCACGCGGGAGGCAAGAAGCTGCTCAAGTACATCCGCAGCGTGAACTTCAACGGTGAGCTGAGCCGCTGCCGCGGGAGCACGGTGACCCACGAGGCTCCTTCCCATTTAATTTCAGTTTATGTTTCTCTTGTTCAGCACAGCTTAAGACCTTGTTATTGTTACGCTAGAGTTTGTGGCAGGAGACCCTGTTTATTTAGTATCTGTTTGGAAACATGATGTTTTAGCCAAGGCAAACAGGCTACCAGTGCCCAAAGGCTGCTGCTGGTTTAGGATCTCTTCCAGAAGAGTGATTTCCTATAGGAGAAATAACCGGGTAAAAGCCTAAGCTTGTCTCTGGCTAAATACACCCGTTGAATCCTAGAAGTCTGTTAGCGTCACACGTTTTTCCTGCTTTATTTATACCGTTTCCTGTACTCGGAGAAAACTGACCCGGGTGAAATTTTGGTACCCCAGGCCCAGCTGGAGCCGCACGTTCAAGGGAAGGGAGAGGACAGCTGAGGGGCCAGGGCCACTTGCAGAGCCCAAACCACATGAGTTGGAGTAGTTCCTCCAACCTTCATTCCTCTAGTAAGACTTCAGAGGAGGCAAAACATCCTGGGAAGGAGGATGGGAGCGCTTCATCTCTGTGCTTGTCCCCCATCCCCCGGGCTTCCCAAGTGTGGAGGGGGGGTTGCCACACCAGCTTCTGTCTCAGACAGCACAACAGGCGTCTGTGTCGTCTTCTTTGCGTTACACTGTATAAATCAGGCCTAAATATTAGCAAAATTTCCTTGTCTCTGTTTTACTGTAATTTCCTTAGTTCCACTAACAAATGTTCACCTGCAACTAGCCCAGAGGCACCGAAGCGGTAACATGACAGCAACCCGATGTGATTTCTCCTTCATAAATAGCGCCGATGTGCTGACCAGCAGGTCTTGCTGCTCGTGCTCTGCCTCGGAAAGATCTGAGAGTTATCCAGGAGCCAAAACTTTCTCCTCCAAATGCATATTTAGAACAGCTTTAGGAAAGCGCCAAACAAATATCCTTTCCAAGGGTGCGAGGCAGCCCGGGCTGTCACTGCCTGGGAAGAGGGCTTTGCTCAAGCTTCACGTCCTCGGTGGGCAGCACCTTGAGCTGTTAGCTGCTCCCAGCTACTAGGAAACATTTGTATTAATAAACTTAACAAACCCCACGCATAGACAATAGGACCTGAGAGATGGAAAGGCAGGAACACAGATGGTGTTTCATGGTGAAGCTTGGTCATTTGTGTCAAGGATATTTTTCCTTCCTGTATAAATCATCTTCTGAAAAGCAAGATGAGATTTTAATTTCTTTCCTTGAAGTCAGTGGTGTCAACCATGGCCAGCAGCAATTTTGAGCTGAATGATCTGAGGAGGTCTGGAGAGTTCTATGCTCCCTGTTTTGGAAGGTCAATTATAAAGGACAAAGCTCCTGCAGAAGTTGTTCAGCATTCATGTACTTGGGCCATTCTAGTGCTGAGAAGCAGCTCATACCTGGTCATCTCTAGACAGTTCTTGCATATAAAGATGCTGAATGGTCGTCTAATCACTTTAATAGAGCTGAGAAATAATGAGAAGTCCAGGGTCCGGCTCGTGTTGCTTACTGTCCAGCTCCAAGCGTTGGTTTGCACCAACTTTGGTTTCCTTATTTGTATTTCCTTGGTCAGTTGTCAGAAGATGAGGTTTTTCCCTCCATTTGTGATGGGTTTACGTGGCCGTCTGGTGGTGGTCTGTGCTTGTAGGGATGTACCTCCTGTCCAGCACAGGGACTGAAGTAGTGCTTTGGTTTTTGGCATGGAAAGGAGAATGGTGGCAAAACCAAGACAGCTTTAAAACTTTTTAGTTTTTCTTGACTACCTGGCTGTAAGCATTTTCCTTGGGAAAACACTCAATTCTTCTAAGGTTCATTAGACAGGGGCAGAGTTTAGCTTTTTCTTGTCATGTTTGTAGTGCATAACTGCATATGTGTTTGTAAACCCAGGCTCCATGTGCAGCTGTGGCTCATTCCTCAGGCTCTGGGAGGATGCTCTGAAGTCGGTTTCTTCGTGGTGTTCTATAAAAGTAATTCCCAGAATTGCTGTGGATTGGTTCAGTCTTCCCAGTGGCACAGGATAAACAACCATCATATAACTCACCAAACAGATGAGACCAGACTGAAAAATGCAGAGAGATGAGGGAATGGAAGAAGCAATGAGAGAGGCTTTGGCTGGTCCGGGTGATGTATTCCTGTCGATAAAGCCTGGGAGCTCCTGTGATGCGAGTGCTGGTGCCTACATGTTCCTTGATCGTCGTGTCATGGCTGGGAAGGCAGGGCCAGAGGAGTGCGCTGCTGGGCTTGTTAGCTGTCTTGGTTTTAGCCTTGATCTTAACCTCCCCTTCCCAAAGCCACTGCTGCAGCCACGCAACTCCATCTCATGAAGGTTAGAACTCGGAAAGCAATATTTAGTCTATGCTTAAAATCCTGTTCTCCCAGTCTTCTACCTAAATTCGTAGTAAAACCACAAAGCAGAGCAGTGGGAGTGCTTTGTCCAAAGTGATGCCCGTTTTCAGGCGTCCTGAGCCTGTGAGCTTGACATCCTCTTTCAGCGTGATAGATTTCCTCGTCACCATGCAGTGGAAATCATCCTGTCTGTACCTGCTTTTGGAATCTTCTCTTCCTTGCAAAGGTAGCGATGTTTATGCCGAACGAGTTTAAGCGATGCTTTCATGAAGAGAAGACTGGATTTGTACTACGAGGTCAGTATGAAATTTGGTGTTGTCACACTACCTTAAGCGGAAAAAAAAAGCCCCAAAATATGGAAGACTTGAGGTTTTAAATGCTCATGCAGTGAGATTCTGCAGGTCTCAAAGTGGTTGTATTTTCTCCAGTGAAATAGCTAAAGGATCTCTTTGTACAAGCCCTTCAGGTCCTTGACGGCAGTAAACGTGAACTGAATAATAAACTCACACCTTAGTTACATCTCTCTGGAGCCCCCTCCTTCCACTGATTCATTTCTCATCCTGTGGCCATTAAGAGATCGAAATCCTACAAATTCAGTCAGATTGTGTCTTTTTTTGAACGCGGGTGAAAGGGTGTCATGTACTCCCCGTGTCTGTGTAGTGAGAAGGCAGCTTATTTGTTGGGAGCTGAAGATGAATTAAATTGTCATAGCCTCTGAATGAGCAAGAAGCGGCAGCCTAGAGGCTAACAGTGTCTGAAGTGCTTGTTGGGGACAAGCAAAATTCTCGTAAATCTTAATAGAAGGAAAATAAATCCTAAATTATCAAAAACAATTAATTAACAGTATGTTGTGATAGTGAGAAGACCCAGAAGTCAAATAACAAATAGGATAAATTTTGAAAATACCTTTTCTTCTCCACGATGAGGTTTTCATACGCCACTTTTTACTATTTTCATCAGTGCACAAAGGAAATGGAGTTGCAAGAGGAGAATGAAATGCTCACCAATTTAAACCAGGACCGAGGGGTCCCTGCGGGCAGGCGGTACAAAGAGAGCCCCAAAGCACACCCTAGAGCTCCCACGAAGGTTACAGCAGGCCTGCTCTCACTCAGCACTTCCTTGGCCAGTGTCTGATTACTCCAGCTTTGGAGCCAGGAGATGAGATGCTTCTGCTTACGACTTACGACCCGAGAGTAAATTCTACAGATACTCGTTTTCCCTAC
>NW_010396150.1:53004-62932 GCF_000710305.1 Buceros rhinoceros silvestris
TCCCTACAGAGCCCAGACTGATACATTCTCTCTGTAGGACCTCTGAGGTCCTTAACAGCACCTGTCCTTCACACTGGCCTTCTGCTCATCCGCCCCGTTGTTGACTGCCAGCCCCTTGAGCAGGGGGAACCTGCTCTGGGTGCCCAGCCAGGGGATGGAGACCCCATGGCTTACCTCATGCACGTGGTGGGGTGGCCATGGCTTAGCCAGGAGGGGACTGGGTGGTATTCGTGATGGCCCGTGGAGGTGACTGTGACACACCCTGCGCTGCTTCCCTCCAGTCTACAGAAGACTTGGAGGCAGCAGAGTTTGGCTCAGCACTGTTGTCTTCAGCATGGCCACGGTGATGGCTCCCACCCTCGGTCTGCCTCCTGCCGGGCCGACACGGACGCTCCTTCACGTCCGTGCTGGGCTTTCATCAGGTTGGGGAATGCACAAATGTCTATGTTGCATTTTGGGAGCCTCGCTTGAGCTTCTGCCCTGCAAATCATACTGTTCTGTCAGCTCTGACAAAACCAAGCTTAACTCATGATGAACTGCCTTTTAGGAGCCGTGATTAGCCAAACCCCATTTACCATTTGTGCTGACTTTCCACAGGAGCCACCGAATTACAGCCATTTCTTCCGTTCACTCTAAGTGTTTTCATTCGAAATTATTCTGGCTACATTAATCTGTAATGACAATTAAACATCTGCCTAGTGCTCCTAAGGAGCCGGTAAGGGGAGATTTCCATGGAAGATTTTCTGTACCAGCCTTTGAACTGAATCTGTATCTGATCTCAGAGGATTGTAGGATAGACAGGAAACAATTTACCAGTGCTAGAGTGGAAGCTATGCTAATTCACTCCTTCAAATCTTTCTTCACTCACTGGAATTCAGTGAAGAATGGGAATCATGAAGAAAACCGTAATCTTAAAGTTCAGCGCTACAACAGGAGAGATTTTTCATTGCTTTAGGGAAAAAAAAAGTTATGCAGGAGGAGGAAGCTTTGAATATAGATATGCTGGAGTATTGTCATAATCTTCAATCTTGACACAATATTACTCTACCCTACTGAAACCTGTTTTAATATGTCTTGAAATAAATGTCACGCTCGCAGTTTTCACCCAGAGATCTGAGGAAATGCAAGACAGCTTTGGAGTCTCATCTGAGAAAGGGTTCACACCTAATGCCACGGCACCTAAATCGCAGATGGAGTGCTGAGAACTCACCTGAGGGTCAGGAGGGGCCTGTCCCATCGCGCAGCTGTCAGTGCACCTCCAGTGCTGGCCGGCTTTGCCCAGCACCAGGCAAAAAGGAAGGGTTGAGGGTGGTCTTCTTGCCTTGGCGCTTGCCCTGCGCTTCCTAACCTGTGTTAGTTACCTTAGTACACGACAAATAAAGTTAATTCAGGATCCTGATCCTGAACTGTTCCTGACTGAGAGGCTTTTCAGCCTGTGTCAGTGTCATAGTGCCTAAAAAAGGGAGTACACAAGGAACAGTCTTCCTATAGCTCAGTCTGGCCTTTTCCATCCCAACTGCACGCTGAGGATGGGAATAAGAACATGCTGCGGAGGAGGACGCTATTTCTGGATGCTAGTCAAGATTCACTAGACCTGGACTGACTTCTGACAGCAGTATCTCTCAGAAGCAGATGGAACATTTTCTGGGTGAAAAAAAGATCATTTAGAGGCTCCATTCAGAGGAGTGATTTTCACTAAAGAACTCCCTGAGGAAAGAGAGGTGGGAGGGAGGCTGGAGGGCAGGAGGAAAAGCCTTCCGATATTTCCTGCTTTGTGCAAAGCTAGAGTGAAGTAAGGCTGATCTAGTTTTGCCTGGGTTTCGGTTTGGTTACTAGGTTTGGGCTGTGATAATTAATCTCTGGAAGAGGACTAGGATGATGCCACCATGTCCTGGAGTACCTGTTTTAGGTGACTGGGGAGATAGATGACCTTATCTGAAACACATTGCCAGCCTGAAAGCTCTTAACCATGACTAAATAAAATAGATACTGTGAAGACTTGGCATTGGTTGGTTGGATTTGGTCTTGTTTCCTTCCCCCAGGCAGTGCTGGCACTCCAGTGATGTTCAACAAAAACGGCGATGCCCCTGGGCGCTACGACATCTTCCAGTACCACACCACCAACACCAGCACCCCGGGCTACCGCCTCGTTGGCCAGTGGACAGATGATCTCCAGCTCAACGTGAGTCCATTTTGCTCTCTGCTTGCTCGTTTCTGTCGGGTATAGTCACTAAACGCTTTTTCTCATCCTGCAAAATCAAACAGGGATCTTTCCTTCACAGCTGCACAATGTGGGGCTTTTGCATGTTTTCTGCTTTTATCCTATCCTGCAGCCGTTGCTCTGGACCCTGAGTAGCAAAGCTCCTCAGATTAATACAGACATTAGGTGATCATGCAAATTTTATTACCTTTGTCTGTCTGAAGTCCCTGGTTGCCAACTCAGAAAATGAAGCAGTAATGTGTTGTAGTCTGAAACCAGCGGGCTTTCATTTGCAGTTGCTTTTCATTTTTCCTAGTTAGACTCTTCAGTTTTTCCAGTTTTAGGGAAGATGAAACTAAGTGGGTTTTGAGTGACTCACTTCTCCGCTGTTACGCTTAAGCTCGTAGCAAAGATACCCGGATGAATGAGATGGCCTTTTTGTAGTGACGCCTAAAGGAAAACAAGCACGTAAGAGCAGCTGATCAAAGACCCTCAAGATACTTTGATGTTTTCCAGATGAAAAAAGCACAACGTGTAGATGAGAAAGCTGGAGGCTCTTGTGTTGGTTTCGTCCATGCAAGGACAGTCTGTGCCAGGTCTCTGGAGACCTGGGTTCAGGCCTCCTCCTTGACTTTGTGTAAGTTGCTCGAGCCTCCCATTCATGGGGAAGTGGTACCAGTTTAACCTTAGAGTTATGTGACTGCTCTTAGATGGTTGTTAAAGCACAAAGCCAGTGTTCTCAGTTCGGTTTGACTGCTCTTCAGCAACACAACCCGAATGAAATCGAGATATTCATGAAGTGAAAGGCCAGTTGCTACAGAAGGGTTGTGCTCTCTGAATTCCCACCCAAGGTTATACCATCTGCTTCCCCTAACGTCGTCCATCCTCGATGTGTTGGGGCTCCTTCCCTGCCTCTGCTGCCCGATTTCCTTTGAAAATGGGGTGCAGGGTGAAAGGGAAGGCCCAGCTGAGTGTGATCTGGTGCTGATACACACCCTTGAGAGGTGGCCAGGACATACCTGGCACGCAGTGCATGGTCCCAGCAACTCTGGCTTGTGCCCTGGATCTCTGTATGGACCCAGCACAGCGTTCGCTGCACTCCAGGGATGAGACCATTAATTGTGGGGAAATTGGAGCTACCACCCCAGCCATGGCGCTCGTCAGCTGGGAAGCAGGTCATGGGTTACCTGCTAGACCCAAACACCGTTGCTTGGAGTGTAACCAAATGCAGGACACTTTCTGGGTTTACTGTTTGCATGCGTTCCATTAAATGGAGTAATTAATGTGGGTTACCAAGGGCCCAGTCACTGACTGACCCAGCAAGATTTTGCTACTCTTGAATTTTGGCTCGTTTTCATTTGCCGTGTGCTCTTCCAGTGTTCTTCAACTTCTGATGTTCTATTTAAGGGGAACTATATTAACTTACAATTTACAGTTCTTTTAGCAAAAACATTAATATTTTATAAAGTAAATTCTTCTTTATGTAAACTACACGTCCTGATTCATTAAAATTTAAAGCTAAATTAATGGAGCTTGATTTGTATTCCTGTGGTTGTGTCAAACATTTCCACAAAAAGCTCGCTTTCCTCACCCTCGTATCCTCACGGCTACAGGGTCACGGCAGGAGTTGAGGTTCTCTCCCTAACCTCCCTTCCGTCCCAGTTTTTCAGGCAGGATTAGTGTTGCTGTGATAGTCCCTGTATGTATTGTCGTACAATAATGAAGAAAATTGTGGAGTTTAGAGAAGTCAAGGATTCCCTAAAATAACCAACCGAAACAATAGCTACCATTACATACATCCCAGTTTGTCTTCAGCAGCTGTTGTGGAGCTAATGCTTCAGGATGTATTTCCACAACTCTTATTTCTTGAGTGCCAAACACAAGGGGGAAACACAAGGGTGTTTGGTGAGAGTGCTGACTTTAATTGAGGAAATGCCGAAGTGATGCTTTGTTTCCGAAGAGACTCGTCGCCTTGGGCAGTCTCGTTAGTTCTGCGTGTCTGAATCTCCCCAGTTGCAAAAGAGGCCTATTACGCAGGCCTTCACGGTAAGGATGCTCCGGATCTCAAAGGTGGAGGGTAAATAAGTGCTGAAGACTGTCATAGGTGAGTAAATATTTTCCTCTTAATCATTGTCTTCATTCATAGAAGGAGCAAGAACGTTCTGTCATTTTATTTCCCTGGAAGTAGCGCTACCGTCCAGTCTGTCGTTGGTCCAGTCTCCGGTGGTACGTGTCGCTCACAGTGGTGTGGGGTGGGAGGCAGGAGCACGGGGGGCACAGGGACACCGGACAGCCGTACCGGATTCTTCCATGTAAAATTACAGGAAAACTTCTTCTCCCGTTTCCCTTTCTGTTGCGTAAGCTGGTGCATAGACTGAGGAGATCTTCAACGGCACGTTTGCAAGTCTCAAAATACGCTTTATCAGTTTTTCTTTTTGTTGCCATGAGTTTATAAATCTGGTTTCGCGAAGTGTCTGAGGCTGACTGTGTATTTTCTCAGTCCCAATTGCTTCTCCATGTCTCCATATCACCGTTGCTTTTTCGACGTCTGGCAGAAATGCGCAGTGAAGGCAGATGTCTGTCCCCTTCCCACACAGGAGCCAGGCTCTGCCCTCCCTTTAGCGAGGGTCTCCTCTGAGTGCAGTTGGCTCACCCTGGATTTACATTTTGGTATCCGAGGTCAGAATTTGGTTGATAACCAAGAAAATATTTTGACTTTTCACTGCAGCAAACCTGGGGCACAGTGTAGCTCTACGTAAGGGCACAATAATCACCACGTTTTCTTTGGCTTGCTCGATGTCAAGCAACCCAGCACAGCTTGGCCGAGTACCCAGTGCAGGATTTAGTAGCAATTCTGGCTGTATTTCACAACATCTACGCAAGAATAAAATGAGCAGATGTCTAATTATAAATGGCTTGGCCAGGATTCCATGAAAAACTGTTGCAGTGCTTTGTTCTTCCTGCAGTGAGCTTGTGATTACGGGATGCCCACCCACCTCCCGTACGGCCACGGAATGGCTCCTCCTGCCTCTCTGTCCCTTATGAAAATGCTGTCAAGCTCTGTCAGCCCCTTTTTGGCCCCCTCCGTGCAGATTTAGTGTGCAATATTTACAATATGTTCGCTGCCTCCTGCAATTTGAACCGCTTTGCCCTGAATTTTGGGATTGGAGGTTTGGCCAGCTGCAGCCCCACTGAAATCCTCCATCATGACCCCGGAGCCGTTTGAATAGCAAAGATATACAGCCTCTACAGCGAGACAATAAAACCATTGACCACAGCAGTATTAGCCTCTGAAACCAGGACCGGATTTTACTCTGCTGGTGGGGAGGGCGTACTTACGGACTACGAGGTAGTTGCAGCGTTTTGAGGAGGAATATGCTGCCTGTATTTGGCTTTAATGTGTTTCAAAAGCCCAGAGTGCTCATGGTGAAGCGGAGGAAATCTGCCATGGGGAAAAGAGGGGTGTTGGTACCAGCTGGTTTTCATTGTCGTACATTTCAGCCGGGTAATGTGGTGTTTTCTCTTCAGCAATAACTAGATCTGGAATGCTTGTGTTGCTCACGCGACAGGAAATCGAGGAGGGCTCTGTGGGGTAAGCAGAGGGCCTAGGAGACATGGGGTCTGCTCTCACGCTTTATGCTTCACTTTGGATTTTAGAAGGGTGATTAACTCTCCACGCTCTGTTTTACCCCATGTTCACCACCGATCCAATAACGATGGTGAAGTATGTCCAACACCGTCTTGACGTGGGTGCCACTGTTGGTCTCTGTAAGGCACTTTGAGGTTGCTCAATAGAAAGCACTACAGAAACACAAGGGACTGGCCAATCAGCTCTGATACATGGCTGGCTCCTACGGATGCAACTTGGAGTTGCATGACAAAACCAGAAACACATCTCTCCTGGAGGAACTGGTGTGCCTGAAGGAGAAAGAAACAGATGACCCTTAGAGGAACTGCAGGTCCTCAAGGGAAATTCGGTGATGCTGCTTCTTTCTCTATACAGAGTGAACTCAGCAGGTCCCAGGTTTATCATGTTTTGCATCCAAAGCTCTACAAGTATCCCTGAGCTGTCAAAATCAAAACATAAAGAAAACAGTCCCTGTGAAATTTCTGAATCTAATTTTTCCAAGGATTTGTCTTCTGCCTATCCTGTCACTGCTGCACTCACCGTCACATTCCTTGTGACTCTCTTCCGTTCTCTCCACAATTTCCCAGCAGTGCCTGATCTCCCTCCCACACCCCTGTATCATTTGCTGTGCCAGTGACAGCCTGTGTTGTGGCTGTACTGGAATTACACATATGCCAACTGGTTATGGTTGGCTGGCCGATCCAGAAGGATGAAGGAGATGCTTACTGTTGGGTGCATCTTTCCCCTAACGATCCACTTGGTTGTACTAATCCTACAGACATCCCTCAGATATTTCTACTTGTAGCAGATGTGCTTCAGATTGGCCAGCAAATTCAAAAGTGATTAGGAAGGATGTTGGTGCAGACAGATGGAGGGAAGGTGGAGGGTGCACATCTCCTGCTTCCTTCAGATTTTCCTCTGACAAGATTTAGAAATCTCCAGCAGCTGTGCAGAAGGAAAAGTAAAGCTAGTCTTGCTGTTAAAAATGTGATTTACACAAAAGCGTTGCCCCGGCAGTAGCCTGCTGTTGGATTTGACAAGCAGGCACACAGGTGCCATCTCTTGTATCGCTGAACTGAGTGGCAGATTTGCATTTGACCAAAAGCCGGAGTTTTGGCTCTTCCTTTCATCTCTACCCTGTTTTGTTGTCATACTGACAAGCTTTTGGGGTGCCATTAAAAGGCTGAGCTCATCTAGTTTTCAGTTTGAGTGATAGTCCTGGTTTGGGTGTGTGAGGCTGAGCCTTGAGCAGGCTGCAGAGACCTGTGTGGGCTCCTGTCTACGGGCACTTTACGGGCTTTCTGTGATCTAGGAACGAAGGAGTTGTTGGGATGTTGAGATCCTGCGTGATGGACCAGGGCTCTTGACCCAGCCCCAAGAAGGAAGGTGTCCACAGGGGAGGTGCTCTCGCCTCTGTTGTGTGGTGGAGCAGCTGAGATGTGGTGCTCCTCTCTTACCATCCCTCCACAACTCGCAGCACGGTGGTGGACGTGATGCTCTGATTCACCTGAGAGTTCCCACCCGTTAAGCGAAGCACAAAGGTTCCTGACAGATTATGTGCATTGTGTGGGTCAAGAATACTCATTTTGTACATGTCCCCGAATAGTGATTTCTGTGGAAAGCTGCCGTGGTCTGTGGCAGGCTGTGGTGTTGGCTGTACTGCGGGTGTTTTCTTGTGTCTCCAGCTACCCGTTCCCCCGAGAGGCAGTAACGGCCCCGGACAAACAGCTGCAGAGGGCCTGCAGCCACGCTCACGCTTGAGGGGGAGCTTTTGTGTGCTTCGCTTTCCTTTTTTATTTGTTTCTTCTTCCACTAATCTGCAAATGTACATTTCATATGAAAGCGCTGTGTGAAATGACTCCCATGGAACACCCTTGTTTACTTGTTAATTGCTCTCGTTAATGGTGTGGAGGAGGAGAGTTTGACCATTAAAAGTAGCATCCGAGCAGCTGGCTCCCACTGGTGCCGGCGATGGTAACTATTGCTCTGTTCTTGCAGAGCAGCTCCTTGAGCAGGGCTGCTGGCGGGTAGCACGGACTTAACCCTTCCTTGGCAAAAGCAGGTCTCGGGGCCCCATCCCTCTGGAAAAGACAACTGGAAAAGATGGTACAGGTATTTCTCCTCAGTCACCGTTGCAGGAGGTTTGAGTTCCTTCAGGATGTGGGAGCTGTGCACATGGTGCCTCCCCACCGGGGCAAACCCCATGCGCTGTTCCCCGCGAGAGGGCAGTGCGCCGGGACGCCCTCCATGGCTTTACCGAATGCACTGCCCCGTGTGTGGGAAAGAGCGGGGAGGAAAACTCCCTGTGCTGGAAGGGCAGCGAACCACTGGGGGTATGTCTAGAGTTAAACATTTGGGGTGCTCAACTGGAGGGAATAAGACACCGGTTTCAGCCCTTCTTTTACTTTTCAAAGAGATGGAAAGGGATAGGGAGGGGGGAAAGTAAAGCATTGTGGGTTTGTCACTTTAGTATGAAAAATGTGATGAGGCATGAGATTCCTCAGCTTTGCAAGGGTAAAGAAAAGAAAGCTCTGAAATTTTTTTGCAGAATTTTAGTGGAATTTCAACTAAATCAATGCCATTGTCGTTTTAGGCAGGATGTGAGTGGATGGCCAGTGTAAATTCAGACGTTAAATCCATAGAATGATCTTCAGCCCTTGGCCACCTTCCACTGCAGCAACTGCCTGTCACAACCCCATTGCTCCCCTCTTCCTCTCCCTGCCTGGTTGCAGCAAGATGTGAGTGCGGCGCTGGTGACAGGCTGGCCCCGAGTGCCATATAATTAAAGTCCCACCAGCCAACCCCAATTTTCTGTGTTCCATCCACTGTTCTTTCAGGGCCTGATTGACCGAGTACAACCTGAGCGAGATAACGGAGCAGCGTTGGTAACGCTACAGCAATCCAGTTAGGGCCTGGACGAGTCCGGCACCAGGTTTCACTCAGAATTCTGAATTTCCTTCTTCCCCGGCCTGTGCGTCATTATGCCACACGTGCTAGACGTGATGAGAAAATTACTGTACCGTTGATGCTGATTCTTTAAAAAGGGAAAAGCGGGACCAAATAATTTGACTAGCAAATACTGGTCTTTGAATCAGCTTGGGAATTAGTAGGATAAATAAACTAAAGCATTCTGAGTTGGCAGGCACTTCAAGATAAATGCTATCCAAATTACACACATGCCATTTGGCACATCGAGTTATTACCCTTTCCCATTTGAAAGTAGCTTATCAGATGGGGCAGAAGTATTCCCTTCTCACAACCGTAAATAACAGGGAAAGAAAAATGATTAGCTCATAAGCACAGATAAACAAACATCAAGCGCTAGTTCCTTTCCCCAAACTTGGGGAAGGTCAACTCATGGCTGTACCATGAAAAATAACTCAGAAAAGGAGTTTTCAGGAGAAAAATCAGAATTCCTGGGTTTGCTTCCAGATGTACCATTGCCATCCAGGCTTGTTAGGTAGGACTTGACCTTGCCGGTTGTCGAGCGTTATGAATGTTAGAAACAATCACGGAATTCGTAGACAGGCATTTGCACACATGAATTTGACTAATTAAACAGCGATTGCTGTGCCCTGGTGTTGAGCTATATTTACGCGCTGTGGTACTTTGGATTGTGGGTTTCTTGCCATGCCGCACAGCGAAACCCCTCAGCCTCGACGCTGTAGGACAGGCACTGAGCAACTGCAGAGCTACAGATACACGGGAAGTCCTGGTGGAGTCAGTGGGCACACGCTGAAGTCGGGGTGCTGATGGCTTGCGCCTCTCCTCTCGCTGCCTCGGCGCTTTATTCTACCTGAGAGTGTCCTTCGTCCTGTTCTCGTGTACGGCTGCATTCTGCACCGCTCTGAGATCTTCGGCTGGAGAACAGCGTGGGTGTCAGCTGGACCAGTTTAGCCGTGGCTGCTCGGGGTTGTACAGAAGGCAGCCTTGTCTAATTATTCACGGGGTACCTCATGATATTTAAGGCTTTTTTATTCAAATTCTAGCGGCAACACAGGTATATTTGAAATAAGATTTATGCAAACATACCCAACCAACCTAAAAAGCAGAAAGTAAAGATTTGAAATACCTTTGACTGAAGGGAGCTTTGTTGACAC
>NW_010396150.1:63050-72282 GCF_000710305.1 Buceros rhinoceros silvestris
ACGGTAAATGTTGAACAGGTTTTGTTATATTAGGAGGTAACTGGGCCACTCACTTTGCAATGAGGTGGTTCGTCTTTTCCCGGTTTGTTTCGCATCGCACATGTGTGAATCCCGGGGCTATCAGCCCGCTCCTGCGGAGATCCTGGTGTTCAGTGGCTGTGGGATGGCTGGGGCTTCATCACTCTGGTAGCAGCCCCAGAGGAGGGTTAAGTGGCAGTGCCATGGTCATTTGGGCACCGTGGCCTGTTGGTGGTGGGAAGGAGCATGTTCCTCACTGCAGACTGTGTGTCTTCATCAGAGGCCACGTTTCACTGAATATCCTAACGCTGAAGGACAAGCTAGCTTAGGCCAAAACACATTAAACTCTTAAGAGAGGGGTGGCCAGGCTGCTATTTCCGCAGGAAATTGTCCCAGTTAGTAGCCAGACGAGTTGTAAATTGCTCCTTTAATTAAGCAGAATTTTATCTCCTGATACATGGCAAGAGAAACATCAGGAGCTGGCAAACGTGATGAGCAGAGCCATGAGTGGAATTTTTTCCAGGCTGAAATTCTGGCTCATGAGTCCTGCCGGTGACACCTCTTGTGAGCTTCGCCAAGTGGCACAACCAGCCTGCTCCTGGTCCCGTCTGCTACAACCATACAGCTTTTTAGAAGGGCTCACTGTGGTTTAACGGCCACTTTCACCTCAGTCCCTATGAATATATGTAGGCAAGTCTGCTCTAAGTCCCTCTGAGCTGAAATCCTAATTGCTACTCAGAATTTGAGCAGTCATTAAGCCGGGAGAACTGACCCGCTTCTCTTCAGCAGTAAGACCTGTGTCAAGGCTTTGCTATTTTTGACCCACGTGCTACAATCAGCTTGTCTAAGAAATCTGCAGCTGGCAGATGGGTCGTTTGGGGAGAAGCAGGATGAACTCTGGCCATTCGTGTAGTGGGTACCGCTCACGTCTCCATGGTGCCGTGGGACGTGAGCTCTCTAAAGAGGCTCATGCACGTGCAGCTCTGTGACAGGACTGATGTAATGAAGTTCAAACCAGTCTGGTGAATCGCTGAGCTTGGTTCAGCCGCTGGGACTGGATTCAGAGCCAGAAACGTGACATCACTGAGTGTCCGTTCACTGAGGGTTGAATAAATCTCAGCATTTTGTGGTGTTCCGCTCTTTTCTATCCCGTAACAGGTGGAGGTTTCTCAGCGCGTGGCTCACAGCGAGGACAGTGTGCTGGGGGGAGGCTGGGAGAGGTGCCCGATGGCCCAGCTTTCCTGGAGGCTTTTCTGAAGATGCAGATGCCAAGGGCTGGAGTGATGCTGCATGTAGCGTTGGGTGAAATGTCACAGAAGAGGGGAGTGGCAGGAGCTTTGTGTCTCTTGTGAGTAAAGCACATGCGTGTCTTGCTCTCTGCACAACATGATTAACTTCATTTAGGTTTTATTTGGGGATTCTTGTGTGGCCCATTAGTTAAAACATGTATTTAAACTAATATAAATACCTGATGATGGAGGACGATCCTCTCCTAGAATATTTATCTCTGTATGTTGAATCGAAGGAAGTCCTGGCTTAGCAAGTTGGCTTGTAAATGTGACCCAGAGCAGCTGTGTAAGAGTGTTTCTGCTGCCTTTCCTCTGCCTTACGGCTGCTGAGGCACGGTGCTTATCATCTCGCTGGTAGAATCAGCTTTCAGACAGTGCCGTGATATCACTTATTAGTGGAAAATGTCTGATGCTTTCAGTCCTGTCTGTCACTGTCAATCTTAAATCACTGATCTTTCCTCTCTACAGATACCTGAGATGAATAGTTTTTGAAACATTTGCAAAAAAATGTCAAAAGTACCTACTTGTTTCTGAGGTTCAGTCTAGAAAAAAAAAATCACGATTTCTCTGAGTAATGTGGAAGTGCTGCTCTGAGTCAGGAATGGTGCAGACCTTCAGGGCCAGGAGCTGCCTTTGGTTATGACCATTAAAGTCCATCTTCATCAGGCCAAGCTTTGAAAAATCCCCCTTTCTGTGTACTCAGTGGAGAGTTCCGTTGGCGAGTCTCACTGAGCATCGCGGTGAGCGTGGTCCTGGCTCAGGGGGAGGCACGAAATGCAGGAACTGAGCCAGGAAGGAGCGGAAGCTTCCCGGAAGCGGGATGAGGCACCTGAAAAACGGATCTGCAGGACCTCTGACACTGGCAGACTGGAGTGTCGGCAGATTGCTGGCCTGTGGTCCACACAGAATGAACCAGTAGCTGAACTAAAAAGGCTGTTATTTTTCATAATCCCTGCACCATGTTAGTTAGATCTTCCCCCTAAAAAAGAGGTTTTATAGTGTCAGCACTTTTTAGGGTAAACTCTTCCTCCTAGCTGTGTCTCTTGAGTAACCTCATCGGGGTGATCTATAGCATAATTAAGCGCGGATCTATCATTCCTCACTGACGAAAAGCTCTGACTGAACTTGGTGGGAGTGTCACCTGATGAGGACGCTGGGCTGGTCCCCCAGTGAGATGCCATGTTCCCGGGATGAAGCTGCACTGTGATGTATCCCCTCAGGGCCATGCTATAGGCTTCCCTTTGGGGTTTTTTCCCCCCAACAACGGATGCCTTTAGAGCACCCTTAAAAAAGCAAAGCAGGTAATTTCCGCCCTGCAGGTTTGCCCTGTGCCAGGCTGTAGCGGGAATTGAAGGAAATTGAAGCACTTGGAGACCAAACAGTTTCCCTAAAGATATCTGCTGGTTGAGGGGAAAAAACCCGTCTGCAGCAGAATGAGCAGCGGTAGGTGACGAGGGCAGGTTTTGTTCCTGTTCAAATGGGTCCGGGACGTTCTGAAGCCCAGATGCCACTGGCGGGTCCTCCCGGGTGGGAGATGTTATTTTCTGCATGTAAAACACTAAGAGCACAATGAGCTTGGCCTATTTTGTGAGTTACAGAGAACGACTCTTCGGCTGGGTTCTCTTGTGACCAGTTTGAGATGTGCTGGGAATGAAACTTTGGGCACAACGTGAAGGGCAGCAGCATCAACGCCTCATGGCCCCGTCGTTCAGTCCTTGGCCTGGGGCTGGTTGTAGACGCTCTAATTCTGAGCCAATTGCTTAAGGATGAAAAGTTGTCTGAGATTACCTCTGCTTTCAAAATATACTTTTGCTCTAACCTGACAATGTAAATAGGTAAGAACCGTGGATTATTAATGCTCATTTGGAAGTATGTGCTCTTTTTTAATTAAAAGAAATTACGCAGCAATGCAGGATGAGCCGTGAAGATGCATGGCCCATCCCCTCCCATTAGTGAGAAGACCACACGAAGCTTTAGTCAGATATAAACACATTAAAATAATTAATTTCCAGTTTTATTGTGTGTCAACAGAATCTTATGATAATAAGCATTTTTGCAAAAATCCTAGATTAAGCATTTTTCTCTACATTGGTGTTGTGCTAAAAATGTCCTTGGTTTGATGTAGAACAAATAGCCTTTGGATCTCATTACAGATGATATTACAAGTGCTCAGCGCAACTTGTTTTTGCTGTCCTCAAAGCAGGTAAGAGTGGTAGAAAATGATGACAAATGTTAAATGAAAGAAAAAGTAAGATCAGAAGGAAAAGAGAGAAATAATGAGGTTTATATGTAGGTTAAGAACTGCTTATTATGAGATCACCTGAAAGTCGTTACTGTGTAGGAACAAAAGGGATGGTTTTAGTTGAAGTTTAAATCACAATTAATTTAATATGTTAAATAAAAAGGGATGCAGATGCAGCGCAGATTTTTATACCTGTACCCAATACCAACCGTCCTTGCCCTGGGTGGCAAGGCCCAGTGCCAGGGGAATTGTCACCCGTGACAGGTAATGTGCAGCTGAACATTTGCTGTGAGAGGAGCAGAGCAGGAGGGAGCCTCTCCCTGAAGCACCTGCAGGAATTAGAGGTGTTAAAATGAAGTGAGTTTTCTTATGAGAGAAAACACCGACCCACGGCTGCCATCGGTGTTTCAGCGTCAGCTCCACCAGTTTCGCAGCAAAACCCTGGTACGCCAGCCCGGGAGACGCCAGGGCTGCAAACCCAGGCAGCAGCCCCAGGGCGGGGGGGCTGCGCGTCTCTGCGTCCCCCGGCACCGCACAGGGTCCCCCGCGTGACTCGGGATGGGAGCCAGGCCAACAGCTGTAAGGAACGTTGTTTTCCACACACGCAGCGCTTGGTGCCGTGGGGTCCTTGCCCACGCGGGGGCTTCCCAGGAACTGTCACATCGTTAAGGAGAGGCAGAAATCGGAGCTGTGCAGTGCCTGGGTGAGGCTGATCTGGGGGCATTTTGCTCATTAATAGGTACCTGAATCAGCAAGATGAGGGTCTGCCGCTCTGGGAAAGTTGTCATGATTCCTTGACAACGGTTGTGATGTGTGCTGACAATGAAAAATGGTGAGGTTTTTGGCTGGGAGACATCGAGGACTGATGGGTTTCCATCACGTTCAATTATAAAGTCATGATTTGTTGTCCTGTGAGCGTTCATGGGCAGGATGGTGTCTGTCCCCACCACAGCCGCTGCTGCATTGGGGCAGAACCAGAACAGGCAGCAGTAGGAGAAACCAGCACAGAAAAATCTCTAAGGACGTTTAACATCTGTTTATAAACAAGATAGATTGGAGGGTTTCAAGATAATTATACAGCAGAGCAGGAAAACTTTGGAGATTCTGCTTTTCCTCTAAAGTAGCTTTCTTTTGAAGTGTCCCAAGACACCTAAAAACACTCGCCAGCACAAACCGCATCGTCCCTAGGTCGGTGCTCCGGCTCGCTGGTGAAGCGTTCCCGCGGAACCGCACTGGGAGCGGGGGAGTGGCTGTGGCGAGACAGGGGAGAGCTGCGGAGCTCAGGGATGGCTTTTGGATGCTCTGTGGGGAACGGGGGTGCCCAGGCTCCGCCAGGGCCGCGGCACCCCGTCCTGGCAGAGATGCTTCTCCAGCAGCTGGGCATCAGGTTTAGACGTGGTTGTCTCTGGGGTTTGGGGGCTGCTGGTTAACGCGTCCTACTTCTGCTCTGCACAGGTTTTAAAAGCTGCTTTGAAGTAGCAGGATTTTGACTTTGATTTAAAACAAGAAACAGAAAGAAAATGAAGAGGCAGGAGCGGAGCTCAGTCTGTTCCTTATTTTGGGGTGCTGGGGTGAGGTAATGGGGCTCGAACTAGTGCTGAGAGCACCCAGGGTGAGAGGATGACTCCTAAGCTGGGGGAGTGTGAGGGTGGGTGAAGCCAGGTGCCAGGGTGGGACCGTGGCTTCGGTCCCGACGGGGAAGGGAAGGGATGCAGTGGCTCCCAGAGCTGATACGCTGCTGCAGCCAAAACACTCGTTCTGTTTAAACCGAGGTTTTATCCTTTCTGGGCATTTCTTGCACTCTCCTGAAAACGCATTAAGCCTGTGCTGGTCTCTGCGTCACAAGGAAAACTGTTGGGATTTTGTGCCCCCGTCACCTCGCAGGCTCCACTCGTTGTGAGGCTTTTCTGTCGGTGCTCTGCGGGCAGTGATGTTGAAGTGAGTGACAGTGGGAGGTGAAGCACCTTATTTGCAGCATCTGGGCAAGTAGCTTTGCATCTTCCTCGGGTAGTCTGGCTTATTGTGGCTGTTATCTGAGGCAGGGGCTCTGGTGGGTGTTTTGCAGAGGCTCTGTTGACTGTGTGTTATTGACATATCCTTAGCCTAAAACCATTATCACCGTAAAGCCCTGGATTTAGAAACTAATTACAAGACATTAATAGCTAAGCCCTGAGAGCTAAGTCATGCAAATATTGCTATCTGTGAAGTTGAATATACAAAACTGTTTGAACTGCTGACTTAGTAACTGGAGTCTGAAGGCAGCCTGTAAGGTGGCAATAAATCTGAGCGCAATCCTCCGCAATTGTTTTCTCATGTGTCCGTGAAATTAATGGCACGGTTACGGAAGTCATATCAGGGAACGTGGCTATTTTTTTCCCTGAGTAGGTTAATTATCACTAATGTAATTATTTTGGAACTGATTTTTATTTTAATCAAACGTTGCATGAAGCAGTTTAGTTCAGAACAAATAGCTTATTACAGAAATGTTTGCGGTGGTGAGGAAAAGCAGCGCTGTTTAAATTATACACATATATTGAGTTACTTTGTTCATTAAAATGAACAATTACGTTAGGCCTTAGGAGACAGTCTAAGCATTTCTTGTTGATGTTTGTTCTGTAAGGAACATAATGAGAATTTATATTGGAAGTGGATCCCATCCCTCTAGCTCGAGGCGTTTATGAACCGGGCGACACGTAGGAGCTGGGAGAGCTTGGGGAGAGGGTTAGAGTGAAGCCCTGACTCCGCGGATGCTGCCTTGCCCTGTGGAGGTGGGGAAGGCTCGGGAGCTGAGAGAGCTTTTTATTTTCTTTTTGGTTTTTGTTTGTTCGTTTCGGGGGGGTTGCACTGTGGTGGTACAGCAAAGGACGGTGTCCCACTGTGACACAGCGGCTCTGCCGGATCCAAGCACCATGGGGCAGGTCCAACCTTGATGTGCTTTTTTTCATCAGTTGTTTTGAATGTCCTACAGTGACCCAGGAGTGGTTTGGGGCTTTTCCTCCCATTTATCAGATCAATTCATCCTAGCATGAACTGCACTAGCATCAGTCTGCACGTGACACTGCTGAAGAAGTGCCATGGAACGTGGCGAGAAGTGGGGGCTGGGGTCTGTGTCGTTTTTCAAGGCATGAGTCACGTGAGTCTAGAGCATCTAGTGCCGTCCGGGTTTGGCTCCGTCCCAAGCCTGGCAGAGGTGGTGGAGGAGTTCATCGGGTCCCTCAGTGCTGACTTGGTTAAGGGCAAAGTTCAAGAGGTGGAATAGTGGGACTAGTTGGGCAGTTTAAGGAAGCAGTTCCCAGTTCATAGTGACTGAAAGAACTGGGAAAAAGTTACTGACTATAAGTAGGTTTAGATTTATGTAAGTGCCAGAAATGGCTGAACATAATAATTACTCGCCACAACAGAAGTCTTTTTAGATTCGGGTTTTCAAAAGCTCTATTATTTCAAAGAAACTTCAGTAAAAGCTGGGAGAAGAAAGGAGGGGAAAAGGGGGACAGGAAAAAGTACATCAGGCACAGTTATTAGATCCAAAAGCAGCCAAACATCAAGATATGAGGAAAAACTGCTTTACAGAGAGGGTTGAGAAGCCTTGGCACAGGCTGCCCAGGGCAGTGGTGGAGTCCCCATCCCTGGCGGGGTTTCCCAGCCCTGTGGAGGTGCTGCTGGGGGACATGGTTTAGGGCCCTTGGCAGTGCAGGGGGGACGGTTGGACTCGATGATATTAAAGGTCTCTGCCAACCAGGTGATTCTGTGAAATAAACAGATGAACATTTTACTGCTTTTGTTTGTGTTTCTGAAAGGAGTTATGGAAAAATCATTTATTTCAAAGAGAAAAGATGTTTCAAACCCACTGTTTTCTGAGTGGGAAAGGTGTCTGTACCTCAGCTCAGATTCTCCTCTCCCACCGCCTGGCTCTGGGGCCAGCTGGTTTATCCGACAGGCAGTTTTCATCATTGGTTTTCACATCAGAACCAGCAGAACGCTGCAAATCTTGCTGAGGCCAGTGATAGCAGTTATCATGGTGCTGTCCCAGGGGACCAGAAAAAGGACTTTCCTTATTTTTGCCTGATCTTCTATTTATCTCTTCACACACAGTCTCTGCACAGAATAAAGTACCTTTAGGCTGTCCCAGCTACCCAGTGATGCCATGGAATACATCTGAGGATATGGAAATTCATCCTTTTGTAGTCGTAAGGGCGGGTAGGGGTATGATAACTCATCAGTAATTCTCTTCTGGGAGATACTAACATGCAGAAAATGGGTGAAAATCCTTTCGTGGCTTCAGACCTGGTCGCATCGTGCCGTTAGGAGCCCTTTCTCCTTCCCTGTCAGTGCGTGCTGTAAAAAGGGTGTCAAGTGATGTCTGTATCTCAGTTACGATGGAAAACAGAGGCTCCAGACTGGATCGACGTGTCTCACTTTCTAGCTGCACAAAGCAGGTAAGTTAGAGTTACCCTGTCTCGGTCTGCCTTTAAAAGGGGCAGATACAAGCCAGCCATTAGGAAGAGTAAAAGAAGAGGCAGACTGGGTCAGCTGGTTTGAGGAATGGTCACGAGATTTTCACTCCTGTTTTACGGGTTCTGGTTCTCTTTCCTCACCGTCTCTTTGGTTCTCTTTTGGGCTGACATCACGTGTCGTGCCTCTGCAGCGAGTAAGTTACATGGACGCGTGCCCGCTCTCCTGTGGAGCAATCACACAACCTCAGAGCTCAGCTCCAGTTTTGTGAAGGGCTTCCTTGCCTTTAGCGGGAGCAGTGACAGAGTTGGGCAAAGAAATGGCTTTCCTGGCTCCTTGAGCACACTTCCAGTAGGACCAAACTGCCATTTACCAGAGCAATTAAACGAGGCTTTGTGCTCTCCGTTACCATCAGCATTCCTTCGGCTTCTGTAAGCTACAGCCCTTCAGCTCAGCACAGCGTGAAAGAAGAGTTGATGGATGGGTTTTTTTCCCCAGAATAAGTTGTGAGTATTGAAGGTTAATGAAGTTTCTGGAGCAGCGGCAGACCTCTGGAATATCTGTGGCTGAGGGATTATGGTCATAACATTCAAGCAGAGACTTGCGGCTGTAGTGCTTGAGCAGTGTGTGACTTCAGGGGTTTCTTTCAGATATCTGAAATGAAGATGATACAGGATCTATTTTGAATTACATTAGCAAAGTGCAACTTAATCCTTCAATATAAGACGTGCAAACCGCAGCTTCCCGTATACGTTAATAATCAAGGCAGCCAGTTCGAGAAACTCGGCTTTGCATTTTTTACTTGTAGAGAAATTAGTGACGATTTTGAGCATTTAAGTAACCTAAAAAAAAAAATAATGGAAATACTGTTGTTAATAACACTCCCTTACACCTATCCCAGGAGATAGGTTTTGTATTTGGGAAAGCCGCACACACACAAAAGAGCTATTGGAGCCACTGAAATTTTGCTGGGCAGCTGAGTTTGTAACTGGTGTGTTGAACTGGCACTGGAAATGTCAGGACCTTCCCAGTAGTTCCAGTATGGACTATGTCGGAGGGGCTCCAATGCTAAACCTCCCTTGTTCTTGGAAACTGGTTAGTGGCTTTAGTCCAGAACAGGTTGACCTTGTGAGTTGCGTTTTCTGCAGTACTTGGGAGCCTTTGTACCCATGCCTTGGTATTTGGGGCTCCTGAGACTTCCCGTGTGTTTGATAGAATTGTTTATAATCGG
>NW_010396150.1:72372-76623 GCF_000710305.1 Buceros rhinoceros silvestris
AGACGCATGAGTGGTAATTCAAAAGCAGAATGGGATTCCAAAATGAAATACTATCCAATGATTGCCTTCTTCACTGATGACTATTGTCTTTGTCCTTTATATTTCATGGCTCATATTGCAGATCTCGGCACATTCCCACGGATTCCAGAGCCTATCGAAGACACCTTTCCACCTCACTCAAACTATTAATCTGGTCCATAGGTTCCCTCCAAGACAGGAGGTCTCTAGTTCTGGTCTCGCTCAGAAGCTTCAAGCTCTAGATGTGTGTAAAGCAGTTTTGTGATCGAACTCTGCTGTCCCTCAAGTCATCGCACTGCTCTTGCTAATTTTCATGAAACAAGGACGAGGTTTCCACTCGGCTGGTTTGTCTGATGTGTGCCGCTCCACCAGAACTGATGACTAATCAAAATGAAAAATGAAGGCAGTAAGGAGAGTCGTGCATTGGAGTCCCATGCAGAGACACTAGTGTGAGAGGTTCCTGGTGCTTTTCCAGGAGCCTACCGTGTATGAAGTTTATCCATTTGTTTTTTTTTCTCTGTTGTAGGTTCCACCTCGGTTCTTCCCCCTTCCGTTCCCACCCAGCTGTCTGACAGTACTGTCTAAATAACCAATCAGCCTTTTTCTGTCTCACATGTCTTGTAGATCGATGAAATGCAGTGGGGCAAAGGAGTGCGTGAAGTCCCGTCCTCGGTCTGCAGCCTGCCTTGCAAGCCAGGAGAGAGGAAGAAGATGGTGAAGGGGATGCCATGCTGCTGGCACTGTGAGCTCTGCGATGGCTACCAGTACCAGGCTGATGAGGTGACTTGTCTGCTCTGCTCATACAATGAGCGGCCCAATGAGAACCGAACGGGATGCCGATCCATACCCATCGTCAAGCTGGAGTGGCACTCGCCCTGGGCTGTGATACCCGTGTTCTTGGCTATGCTGGGGATTATTGCCACCATTTTTGTCATGGCAACTTTCATCAGATATAACGACACTCCCATTGTCCGGGCTTCCGGGAGGGAACTCAGCTACGTCCTGTTAACAGGGATATTTCTGTGCTACATCATCACGTTTCTGATGATTGCTAAACCAAATGTTGCAGTGTGCTCCTTCCGGCGTATCTTCTTGGGCTTGGGGATGTGCATCAGCTATGCAGCCCTCTTAACTAAAACAAACCGCATCTACCGCATATTCGAACAGGGCAAAAAGTCAGTGACTGCGCCTCGGCTTATAAGCCCCACATCGCAGCTGGCGATCACATCGAGTTTGATATCCGTTCAGCTTCTAGGTGTCTTTATTTGGTTTGCAGTTGACCCACCCAACATCATCATAGATTATGATGAGCAGAAAACTATGAACCCTGACCAAGCCAGAGGAGTTCTCAAATGTGACATTACGGATCTACAAATCATTTGTTCCTTGGGTTATAGCATTCTTCTAATGGTTACGTGTACTGTGTACGCCATCAAGACTCGGGGTGTCCCAGAGAATTTTAATGAAGCTAAACCCATTGGATTCACTATGTACACTACCTGTATAGTATGGCTTGCCTTCATTCCCATATTTTTTGGCACTGCCCAGTCAGCCGAAAAGGTAGGTGAGAACGAGCAAACATGCATCTGATATATCAGGATTCATTGCAGCTATAAATCACGTCCTGGTGTTCAGCTTCCCATAGATTTTGGAATGAGCTCTCCAGTTGGCTCATTACCGAGACATGTGCAATATATAGTGCTATTTTCCTTCTCCGCTTAGCTGGTGGGCTATTCATTTGATAAACTGGCAAATGATCAATAGCAATCATATTAGCCATTAGTTTTATTGTTGCATCCATTTCAATTGTATCTTTTCGGTAGCATAAGTGGGAATTAGCTGTCACATTGTCCAGAAAGAGGCATCTCTTAACTAAATAATTCTGAATACAAGATGTAAGCAAAAAAAAAACCTGTCAAAAATACTCAAGTAGACTCCTGCTCTTCTGGAGTTCAGAACTGAGGGCAGCGCGTAGTCTGATGAGTGCTCTGCCTCACAGAGAGCAGCCTCGGGGCACATTTACACCACAGGTAAGTTGTCTGTCCTGAGCTCCAGCTGCTGAGACAACTGACGCTGCATTCTGCACAGGTTATTTTTAAACTAGTCTGGGCACACTTACCCCTCAAGGGTATAGCCAGAGTCCTGGGGTGAATGCCAGCTTGCTTCTCTTCGTGAGTAAGGTCTGCTTAAGCCTGTGGTGTTCATTCACCAAAACCCAGTCCAAATGTTACATTTGGGTGACTTAAGAAAAACCGTCTGAACACGAGGGTCTAATCCATTGGCTGGATTGGTATGGAAATGAATTATTGCAAAGCACAGTCAGAGTCAATGAAGATTCCCGTAGGCTTTGAGAGGCTTCAGATGCTGCAGAGGAGGATGCGGAGCGTCTGTCTCGGGGCTCAAGTGCACATCGCTTCCATGCCACGCTCACGGCTGCACAGGCACTGGCAGCTGAGGCCAGGAGCTGGACAGCCGGGGGAATATGCCCTGGCAATCAGAGCAGACGTGTGTGCGAAGTGATGGGAAACTCAGTCAACGCTGGGCTTTGCTGCCAACAAAATTCAGGTTTCCAGCGCTCTTTGTAAGTGTATTGAATCAGCTCTGCCAGGACCAGCAGGTTAGCTGGGATCCCAACCCATGCTGTGATGGTTTTCATATAGATGTTAACGGTCTCTCTCTGGTCTCACATAAAGGAGAGAGAAGAAAGTCACTCCCTTCTCATTACACTTATTGGTGGGGATGGTGGCCTTGGAGAACACAGGCTGGAGTAAACAGCCCAGGGACAAGATTCATTTTCCAAAACATTGTTGGAAGGTCTGTTGGCATAAAAAAGCCTTGTCAGATTTGTACTTAAAGTACTTTTAAAGGGGGATCCTCAGCTGCTCTGTGTGTGTCGAGTAAAGTGTACTCAAGAGATGAAAAATGAATCCTCTTGCAACGTGCAGGGCAGAAACTGTGAGTGACTGAGCACTGACACTTCAGTTGCCTCCTGGGTCTCAGACCCCTTCTGCACATTTTTGTTAGTGCCCAAGTGGCTCCAGCTAATGGTTGGTGATGGAGACCTGGTTTTACTTCGCTCTGAATCTTGTTCGGAGATAGCTGTCATTTCACAGTGATTTGGCATGTACCTGCAAGCCTGTTTTTTAGAGAGAAATGAAGATATGAGGCTGTCCTAAACGGCTGTCAGGCTGTTTTACCCCCCCAGCTCTGACCCCACCTCCGTTCCCCCTGCTCTGCCTCCTTACCTGCAGTATACTCCAGCTGAATCTGAGCATCGCTGACCTCACTGCACATGCTCTCCCACAGGCCTTGCATGGGCTTAGGAGCGTAATGTCGTTTATCCCCAGCTACCAAACCCAGGCTTCTCTGGGCAGGAAAGAGCTTTGGCTTCTTGCCTCTTCCATAGGCAGGTGCCTGCCCCAGAGCGTTGATCTTTGCAGTTCAGCGGCTTGGTTGTACAGGGCATTGCAGCTGTTTTGGCTCAGTTCACTGGTGGAAGAGGGGATCACCCACGAGGAGGTGGAGGTTTAGGGGTTTTCACGTATGAGCTCACCTCTGCAATGGGCATTACAGGCAGCCATTGCATCCCTAAAGGGAATTAAATCCACCTGGAAAGGAGGTCTGCTAAGTCTCACAAACGCTTCCAATGCCTCTGCTCTTGCTGTCGAGGGAGAGGTAATAAATGGCATAAGCTGCTTTAAACACAGTTGGGCTGTTGGTAACTTTGGTCTGACGCAGGAGTGCAGAGCAGCTTTAGTGCTCCCTGCCGGGGAGGGCGTTAGGCCTGCAGGTGACCACGGTGAATTGGTTTAGGCTGTGTGTGCAGAGATTTAACCGGGTGATGGAATGACCCAAAGAATTTCAAAGGCTGCTGCCAGCAGTCAAAACCATTTAGCAGCAAAAGCTTCAGGGTTCCATGTAGTCACAGGGCTGTTACCCCGCATTTCTTGGAAAGCGTAGAAGTCTTGAACAAGTTCGTGTAGGACAGCAAAAAAGATGATGATGATGATGAACTCGGTTGGACACAGAGCACAGAAGAGGGTCTGGGCAAAGGCATCAGCCCCTCGCTCGGCTGTGCTCCAGCCTGGGGAGCCCCCTGCCCTGTGCAGAGCCACTGGCACTGGCTGCTGCTCAGCAGTGCTGGGGATGGGGAGCTTCAGTATCTGCCCACTGCCCCAGCACGAGCTGCTCGCCAGCTGCTGGGGCTCACCGCAGCGCGTCGGGATGAGAGCT
>NW_010396150.1:76745-79370 GCF_000710305.1 Buceros rhinoceros silvestris
TGGGGATGGGGAGCTTCATTATATGCCCACTGCCCCAGCCCGAGCTGCTCGCCAGCTGCTGAGGCTCACCGCAGCGCCTCGGGCTGAGAGCTGCCATGCTTTGTCCACCAAAGTGCCCAGCAGGCCCATAGCTGTGCAAGGGGCACGAACGCGCCCACGTACGGTCCCTGTAGAGGGTCTGCCCAGCTCCCCTCGCCGGCGGCGTTGGCAAATGTTGGCTGTAGCGTGTTTGGCCAGGACACTGGGACAAATCCGAGGGCTTCTCCCCCTTCTGCTCTACCCAGGGATCGAGCAGGAGCTTTGCTGCTTTGCGTTCTTCTCGGTCTCTGTCTTTCTGGGTGGGGATGAGGGGGTTGTACTTTCGGGTGATTGCTAGTGATTTCCTGTCAGGTACTTTCTCTGGAAAATATTGTGCTTAAGCTTAGCCACACAGGCCCTCTGCTGAAATGGAAATTGCACCCGCTGAAAAACTCATGCAACACAATCTTTTAAACTGAGAAATGGTGTTATATATAACACTGTGAGTTTCATTGTATGGATTTATTTTATTTTATCAATAAATACAAGCATAATGTTGTTTGGTAGAAAGCATGGTGAAAATACCTGCCTTGTTCAGTGTAGAAAATAATGGCAACAACAGAAAAGAACTAGGAGTAAGCTGCCGATAATTCAAGCAGTAGCATTTGCAGCAGAGAGGAGGGAGGCGGCGCGGGCTGAGGAAGGCCAGGTATCGGTTCGTGATCCAGGAGCTGTGTGGGAGGTGGCACGTGGAAAAAGCCAATTCCTGACCGTTTTACAGCTTGTATTTTCTTAGCCAGTGTCTTTGTCCACTGTGGGTGTCCTCACCACGTCTCACCGTTCTCTCTGTTCTTTGGCTGGGATGCAGTGGTCATGCAGCTGTTGCTCCATGGCTGCTGTTGTCTAGGTTTGGGGGGTTTTGTTTCAGGGTAGGGGATTTTTGTGTTTTCCTGTAACTCTTAGTATACATTCTAAAACATTGATGTAACCTTTGAGGACCAGGATACAGTACTGGGGACTGGAATCATGCCATGTCTTTGCTCAGGGAGATCCTTCCGTTAGTATGTACTTGGCAGAAAGCCACTAAATACAGAGAGGAGTCACTCACTGTTCAGCTCTGAGCAGGTCCTTCGATCAAAACCATCCTCGTCTGAGGGGTCAGGGGGTTTTGTGGTCGAGGACGGGGACCAGTGCCCATCCCCACCTCCTGCCTTGGTGTTGCTCAGCTTGTTAATCTGGACATTTGGAGGGGGACTGTAGGGATGCAGTGCTGTTTTTGCTGTCCTGGTGTAATTGTTTCTGACAACAAAACTATTTTAAATTCTCCACAGATGTGTGGGTATCTTATCAGAAACAAAGTGGCCTCAAAGAGCTGTTAAACCAATTACAGGAGTCATAGCTCCACGCAGAGTCAATACAAAGTGGCACTTGAAAAGAGCATGGACTGCTCTGTAAGGTCAGGCGAAGCACGGCTAAATCAATAAGCCAAATTGAGTCAAAATTTTAGAGTACAAAAGATGCTGGTGGTGTGGGAATGCGTCTTACGGGAAGCTGCACCTCACACCCTGCCAGCACAGCCCTGCACCGGGGCTGAGTCAGTCCCTGCAGCCGCTGGGTTGGTTGTTTACCCACTTTTGCTTTACCTGTCTCTGATTTTAAGTCCTTCCCAGAGGCGGGGGGTGGGGATCGCCCATGGGGGCCAGCAGGTCTGGGGCCAAGTCCCTCCGCGCAGCATGGAGAGCCTGGCCGAGCTCCACCTTGGCATGGTGCCTCGTGGTGGGACCCTGGGCTGGTGTCACTGCTGGGGGATGTGGTGTCTGCTCCCTCCCTGGCGGTCAGGCTGTTCCCTGGCACCACGCTCCTGCTTGAGTGATGTTTCAGGAGATGCCTCTGAGTTTAACCTCATTTCACAAAGTCACATTTCCATTTCTTGGTTTTTTTTTAAATTTTTATTGTTTTCCTTTTATAGATATAGTAAAAAGCAAGAGCATGGCAGAGCATGTGATGTGCTCGAACACACCCTGGAAACATCTCATAGGCAGCAGCAATAGTTTGCTTTTTTTACTATTAGTCTCCCTCATAATGTAAATATTTTTTAAACATAGGCTGCAGTGGATTTCTCATCTCTTGTTTTAAAAAAGCCTGCAGAGGAAAGATGTGATAGGAGACCATGGCAGCGATCAGTTTGTTTCCTTGATGGTGGTTGGAGATTAACAGGGCAAGAGGAACTGAGGGTGGTGAGCCCCTGGCCCAGGTTGCCCCCAGAGGTGGGAGCAGCCCCATCGCTGGCTGCATCCCAGGTCAGGTTGGCCCTTGGGGCTCTGAGCCCCCTGCTCTGGGGGCAGATGTCCCTGCTCCCTGCAGGGGTTGGGCTGGATGAGCTCTGAAGGTCCCTTAAACCCAAACCAGCCCGTGGTTCTATGAACCGCCCATGGGTTGGTGTTAAACAGCCTTGGTTGGGTGGGTGTTCTTCTTGCCACTGTGTTCTCCCTTTCTTCTGACCATGTTTAGCTCTAGTTATGAAGGACTCTGAGCTCACAAGGTATTTTCTTCTCCTATGGTTGTTTAGCATTACCATATATATATATATATATATATCTCCCACAC